>NC_046611.1:22272558-22574982 GCF_900324465.2 Anabas testudineus | reverse complement strand
TAAGTAAGCCATATGAAAGCATGCAGTGAAAGTTTGTGATTGCTCAATTCAAAGCAAAAAGGGCAAATGGGTGGTTGCAGCGTGTTTAAAATCAACCCCCTACTTGCAGACTTCAACTTGTTAGCTCAGACTCAAAAAAACTGAATAGAAAAGAAAAGAAAGGTAAATTTGGAGGAATAAAAATGTCTTTCATGTAAATGATCCAATACCTAAAGAGATATGTACATACTGAGCTTTTAAAAAAAAGGACTTATGATGAATTTAAACTACGTATTCAACATGTAAGTAGAGTATTTTGTATTCTTAATAACTCTTGTACTCGGCCTGATAGTTGTCAAAGAATAAAAACCCAGAGAGACAACTGGGGGTTTAAAGAGTCATGAGAGGCTGCAATTAATCTAATCCCAACTCTTGGATTCTGTTACATTTCCCTCCTCCGGCCAGCTGAGGCAGTGTCCCCAGATGTCTCTGTATTTTTGTTTTTCCTCTTTGTTTCCCATCACTTCTGGGGACATGTCTCGGCTGGTCTGAGTGGCAGCAGGTGTGTGTTTTTTAGCAGGTGTCTTGTGTCTGTCATTACTGTGTCTTGTATTTAAGTTGGTGTCTGTCTGTCAGTCATTTGCTAGTGTGTCAATCGTCGTACCTGTGCATATCCTGTTTCCTCCATTTACCTTTTCCCCGACCTCTGGCTTTTCATCCACGGTTTGTGAGTTTGCGTACTGTTAGTTTGTCAGTGTAGCTGTACTTGTTCTGTTTGTTCCAGCATTTAGCTGCGTTTTTTGTTCATGTTAGTTCCAGCTTCGGCTGCCTGGTTTCGTTTGTTAGTCCCAGCGCTTGCTGTTGTTTTTTTTGTTAGCTCCAGCTTCGGCTGCGTTTTGGGTTGCTTTTTACTTTGTTCTTTTCCAGCTTTTGGCTGTGATTTTGATTTCCAGTTTGAATTGCGATTACTGCGGGTTTCTTTTCTAGTGAGTATCTAGTTTTGCCTGCCTTTTGCAGAGTTCCTGAATTTTCCTCCTTTTGAGGGTTTTGTTCTTTTGTTCACAGTGCATTACGTCTGTTCTGTATTTTTGATTACGTATTTTGTCAATAAACTTATTGGGAAATTCCACTCTGTTTGTTGTCTCTCTGCTTCTGGGTCCGCTCGTTAGCCTGTTCGTAACAGAACACACTAGCCAACATGGACCCAGCAGAGAGGTGGCAGTTACAGACTGCGCTCCAGTCCCAGGGGACCATGTTAGGTCACCTACAGGACCAGACTGATGCACATGTTTCGGCCCTAGCCTCTGTTAGTGCGGTTGCGGACCAGGCTTTGTTGCTGGCTAGTTCTCCCTCTACCGAGTGCAAATTGGCACCTCCCGAACGTTTTTTCGGGGACGCTACCAAGTGTCGCTCATTTTTGGCTGGGCTCAGACTTTTGTTTGAGCTCCAGCCAAATACATTTGCTACCGAGCGGCGCAAGGTAGCGTACACACTCTCTCTCCTCGGTGGGAGGGCACATGAGTGGGGAATGGCTGAATGGGAGAAACAGGATGAGTGCTGTTCCTCTTTTGATAAGTTTGCAGAGGAACTGACCTCCATATTCAATCCTTCCGCCCATCGCCGAGTGGTTGCAGCGAAGCTGTTCCGTCTCTCCCAGGGTGCTCAGTCCATCATTGACTATACTATTGAGTTTCGCACCCTGGCGGCCATGACGAGCTGGAAGGAGGAGACTCTCTGCGATAAGTACTATGAGGGCCTCGCGGAGGGCATAAAGGACGAGTTGGCAGGCCACACACTCCCAACAAAGTTAAAGGAGCTTATTTCTTTGGCGGTAGCAACGGGCCAACGCTTCACTGAGCGGCAGACAGAGCGGCGGCTGGACCGACGCACTCGGGGGAGTGGTCTTCTATCCACCTCCTCCACTGGACCGGGGCCCTCGACCGCTGAAGAGCTGCTTCTTCCTGGTGACAGGCGTCAGGCTGCTTCTTCTTCCACTCTCCTGGCGGATCCAGGGGAACCGATGCAGCTGGGACAAACTCGTCTGCCAGCGGCTGAGAGGCAGCGTCGCCTGTTGGGGGGACTTTGTCTCTATTGTGGGGAGACTGGACACCGAGCTCGTCAGTGCCCGTTAAACTCCAGCGCTCGTCAGGCAGCAGGGAGGCGCTGACGAGCTTTACTGCATGCACGTCCTCCCGTCCTCGTCCAGTGCTTAGAGGGGAGCTGTTTGGACCAGAAGCTTCGTTGGACCTCGACGTCTTCATTGACTCGGGATCAGAGGGGAATTTCATCGACGGCACTCTGGCCCAGAGCCTCTGTATCAGGACTGTGGGGCTGAGTAAGCCCATTGAGGTACGAGCCCTAGATGGTCATATTATACATGTTGTTCAGCATAAGACTGTTCCTACTAAGTTGGTGGTGTCCGGTAACCACCAGGAGTTTTTGGAGCTGAATGTCATCTCTTGCAGGCATACGCCACTGTTATTGGGTCTCCCATGGCTCGCTCTGCACAACCCTCATGTATGCTGGTCAGCGGGGAAGGTAAGAGGCTGGAGCTCCTTTTGTTTAGCCAACTGTTTACGCTCAGCAAACCCTCCTTCCTCCTCCAGAACTGCACTGCCTGCCACCATGCCAGTCAACCTGTCCGGGGTGCCTCCAGTCTACCACGACATCCAGGAGGTATTTAGCAAGAGCCGTGCGTCTTCTCTGCCGCCGCACCGCCCTTACGACTGTGCGATCGACCTACTCCCTGGTACAACCCCTCCTAGGGGTAGGATTTTCTCTCTATCCAACCCTGAAAGGCAGGTTATGAATGACTATATCCGAGACTCCCTCCAGGCCGGCATCATCAGGCCCTCCTCTTCACCAGCTGGAGCAGGGTTTTTCTTTGTGGACAAAAAGGACAAATCCTTACGCCCTTGCATTGACTTTCGAGGCCTTAATGACATTACCATTAAAAACAAATATCCCTTGCCACTCATCTCCTCAGCCTTTGAACTTTTACAGGATGCAGCAGTGTTCACCAGACTGGATCTGCGCAACGCCTACCACTTGGTTCGGATTAGGGAAGGAGATGAGTGGAAGACGGCATTCAACACCCCCAACGGCCACTATGAGTATCTAGTAATGCCGTTTGGTCTTACCAACGCCCCCGCCGTTTTCCAGGCCCTGGTGAACGACGTGCTCCGGGACATGATCAACCAGTTTGTTTTTGTTTACCTGGACGATATTCTAATCTATTCCAGCACCCTTGATCAACACGTCCAGCACGTCCGTGCTGTTCTTCTGCGCCTGTTGGAGAATCAGCTTTTTGTGAAAGCAGAAAAGTGTGAATTTCACGTACAGAAAACGACCTTCCTGGGTTTCGTCCTGGAACCAGGGAAGTTGTCTATGGACCCTGCCAAGGTTTCAGCAGTCCGGGATTGGCCCATTCCTAAAGACCGTAAGCAGCTACAGAGGTTTTTAGGGTTTGCCAACTTCTACCGTCGGTTCATTCGGGGCTACAGTAAGGTGGCCGCCCCTCTCCACGTACTCACCTCGTCCAAGATGGCATTCGTTTGGTCCTCGGCTGCTGAGGAAGCATTTGTTTGTTTGAAGGATTTGTTCACCTCTGCTCCCATACTCAACCTCCCTGACCCCAAGAGGCAATTCATCGTGGAGGTGGATGCCTCCAGTACTGGGGTCGGGGCGGTCCTTTCTCAGCGGGCTGCAGTTGACAACAAGATACACCCGTGTGCATTCTTCTCTCGCCGCCTGTCTGACGCAGAGAAGAACTACGATGTTGGCAACCGTGAGCTGCTTGCAGTCAAGCTGGCCTTGGAGGAGTGGAGACACTGGTTGGAGGGAGCTGACCAGCCTTTTTTGGTCTGGACTGACCATCGAAACCTGGAGTATATCAAGACTGCCAGGAAACTCAACGCCCGCCAATCTCGATGGGCGTTGTTTTTTGCCAGGTTTAACTTTGTCCTCTCTTTCAGGCCTGGCTCTCGAAATGGCAAACCGGATGCTCTGTCTCGCCAGTTCGAAGAGGGGAACTCGGGTTCCGAGGAGGATGCCATCAACCCACACATCGTTAACCCGGTCAACGTTCGGTCCCTCCGCTGGGACCTAGAAGAGAGGGTAAGACAGGCTCCTCATGTCACTCCTGTTCCCCATGGTTGTCCCGTGGGTCGTCTGTTTGTCCCCTCTTCTCTTCGTCCGCAGGTGCTTAGGTGGGGGCATGACTCAAAGCTGGCCTGTCATCCGGGTGCTTTTCGCACGGCAGCGCTGATCGCCCAACGCTTCTGGTGGCCATCGCTTAGGGAGGACGTCAAGCGATACGTGGCTGCCTGTCGGGTCTGCGCCTGCAATAAGGTCCCCCACCAAGCACCTGCAGGTTTGTTAAGGCCCCTTCCTGTTCCGTCGCGACCCTGGTCGCACATTTCCTTAGACTTTGTGACTGGATTACCGCCTTCAAATGGACGGACTGTAATTATGACTGTGGTAGACCGGTTTTCCAAGCTGGTCCATATTGTTCCTCTGTCCAAGCTGCCGTCCGCCAAGGACACTGCCATGCTTCTGGTGGACCATGTGTTCAGGTTGCACGGTCTGCCAGAGGATATCTTATCGGATCGGGGCCCACAGTTCACTGCGGCAGCTTGGGCGGAATTCTGTCAGGCACTCGGTGCCACTGTCAGCTTGTCTTCAGGTTTTCACCCACAGACTAACGGCCAAACGGAGCGGATTAATCAGGAGGTGGAAACGCTGCTGCGATGCATGGCTTCTACCAACCCCTCCACCTGGTCGCAGCAGCTTTCCTGGATCGAGTACGCCCACAACTCTCTTCCGTCCTTCGCCTTGGGCTGTTCGCCATTCGAGGCAGCATATGGCTACCAGCCTCCTCTCTTCCCTGCACAGTCTGCCAGGGCTTCTGTCTCGTCTGTTGGGGCCCTCATCCGGCGGTGCCGTTCCACCTGGGATCGGGTTCGCCGGCACCTCCTCCGGGGGCAGGACCGGTCTGCTCGGCAGGCCAACAAGCACAGGAGGCCAGCTCCTGCTTACAAGGTGGGAGATGAGGTGTGGCTGTCCACCAAGGACTTGCCTTTTAAGGTGGAGGGCCGTAAGCTGTCCCCTCGTTTTGTTGGTCCGTTCAAGGTTGATAAAGTTATTAATCCTGCTGCTGTTAGGCTGGCCCTTCCTGCCAGTATGAAAGTGCACCCTGTGTTTCATGTGTCCAGGTTGCAGCCGGTTTGTCGGAGTCCACTGGCGCCCTCCTCCGGCCTCCCTCCGCCCGCCCGGCTCGTTGATGGTGCTCCTGCCTACCCCGTTCGCCGCCTCCTTCGGTGTCGTCGCCGGGGTCGGGGGCTCCAGTACCTTGTTGACTGGGAGGGGTGCGGTCCGGAGGAGCGGTCCTGGGTTCCTTCCCGCTTTGTCCTGGACCGTGACATGGTGCGGGCCTTCCACCAGGCCCACCCTGAGTTCCCCTCCTAGGTCGCCGGGGGGCGACTTTTGGGGGGGGGGCTCTGTTACATTTCCCTCCTCCGGCCAGCTGAGGCAGTGTCCCCAGATGTCTCTGTATTTTTGTTTTTCCTCTTTGTTTCCCATCACTTCTGGGGACATGTCTCGGCTGGTCTGAGTGGCAGCAGGTGTGTGTTTTTTAGCAGGTGTCTTGTGTCTGTCATTACTGTGTCTTGTATTTAAGTTGGTGTCTGTCTGTCAGTCATTTGCTAGTGTGTCAATCGTCGTACCTGTGCATATCCTGTTTCCTCCATTTACCTTTTCCCCGACCTCTGGCTTTTCATCCACGGTTTGTGAGTTTGCGTACTGTTAGTTTGTCAGTGTAGCTGTACTTGTTCTGTTTGTTCCAGCATTTAGCTGCGTTTTTTGTTCATGTTAGTTCCAGCTTCGGCTGCCTGGTTTCGTTTGTTAGTCCCAGCGCTTGCTGTTGTTTTTTTTGTTAGCTCCAGCTTCGGCTGCGTTTTGGGTTGCTTTTTACTTTGTTCTTTTCCAGCTTTTGGCTGTGATTTTGATTTCCAGTTTGAATTGCGATTACTGCGGGTTTCTTTTCTAGTGAGTATCTAGTTTTGCCTGCCTTTTGCAGAGTTCCTGAGTTTTCCTCCTTTTGAGGGTTTTGTTCTTTTGTTCACAGTGCATTACGTCTGTTCTGTATTTTTGATTACGTATTTTGTCAATAAACTTATTGGGAAATTCCACTCTGTTTGTTGTCTCTCTGCTTCTGGGTCCGCTCGTTAGCCTGTTCGTAACAGATTCAGTGTCAAAGAAATGGGTGATCTCATCCCAATCCTCAAACTCATTCCCACGACACTAAGCGGTTTGTTCAACTTTTTCTAAAAGCTAGTGAGGCAGCATCTGCAAGAAAAAAAAAAAGTCTGCCGCTGATTCAGACTGTTCAAAGATTATTTACAGTGAATGTTGGGGCTAAATGGACATAGTGTACTGAGTGAGTGTGCAGTATCATCATGGTGTTGTAACACACCTTGCAAAACCACGACAGGGATCAAAGAACAGATCACAAGTGTATATGCCAGTGTCTGGATGAGTAAAGTAAAGGTAATACAGACAAGACTGACAAACCCCTCCCCATGATCGCGACGCTGTTTCTTTTATTGACTCGCCTTCTCAATCACCGAAAGGCGAGGTCATCCACAAATCCGAGCGGTGACTTTATCTCAAGGCCATCACAAGAACAAATCCATGCCTGATGGAGCATGGGATCAAAGGACCCATGTGGTTTTAGAAGAGGTGAAAAATGTTACGTTGTTCTAGACAGAAAGACAGAACACCGTCTGGGAGGTCTGGAGATAGCACAGACTGATAGGAGAGGACTGATTAAGTCATTAGCAGAGATCTTTGAAGACCTTAACCTTTCCAGATGTTTTTGATGCTTACTTTAAGATACACTATCTCAAAAAGTGAGAAAGAATACAGCCTAGCTTCATTGTATTAGTAGATCAATTCAATTAGTCAACAGGGGGGACTCGGAAATATGTGGACAGCCAGCAACACGCTGCCACCATGAAGAAAGCAAGGTCCAAGAAAAGGTCTTTCTGTGGTTTTTATGGAAAAACTTAAGTGGCCTGTACAGACCTGGACTGAAACTCATTAAAACACATTGGAAACCATTTTGAAGGTCATAGAGCCACAGATCAGCGCACAACCTCACAAATGCTACACTTATGTTCCAAATCTTGTGCAAAGTCCTCTCAGAAGAATGGAGCTTGTTATGTTTTTAAGGAGAAACAAAGCACACATATACTGTAGGTGCACCTTCAGGATGAGAGGAGCCAAAATATTCCTGAACAGTGGCTTGATGCAATGCCATGCAGTATCAGAGGGAAGCTGAACTTGAACCTGCACTTGAGAGTTGTATTATTCCCTGTCTGCACAGAGAATGTCACACGGATTTCGCCTTCGGTGGAAGCTGCCATGTTAAGACTGAAATTGGGCCCTTCGGCGAGCAGCAGTCAGCTCTGAAGCTTTCACACAGTGGAAATGTCACCTGTCACATGTACTTATTGTCTGCCAGTGCGGTGCACATCAGCTCTCTGTGACCCTGTGGGCTTGTGCTTTAGCTGCTGTCATGCCCTGTAACTGGCATTAGTTTGGGCGATGGAGACCTGGCACGGTCCAAACCCCCACCCCCACATTATCCTGCCCTGTTTGTATACAAGCTATAAGTGGATAAAGAAAATGATGAGTTGCCCATTAGCCTGCAGGGAACGGATATTTAATTGTGTTGCCCTTTTTAAAATCCCAAATATTCTGCTTGGTTGCTTCATGGTTCCACAAACTCAACAGCAATTTCAAGTGAATACCTTGCATAACATGTAAAAATAAAGTTTCTTGACTGACACTAGACTGTTGCAGCACTGCCTTTTCAGTGTAACTTCAAAGTTACAGTAACTTCAAAGTTACTGCCCATAACAAGAAATGCACAGAGTTCTCACTGCCTCCAAAGACAAACTCACACTTGACAAGGCACTCTAGGACAGAGGCAAAATGCTGCGAATACACACGGTTCATTCTTTTTTGATGGTCTTTTGTGAGTTTATGTGTATGTGTGTGGGGGCAGCCATGACATCTTTCAATAACCGATTCAGCTGCTGTCAGAACGCAACAGAAAAAAAAATAATAAAGGAATAAAGACAGAGAAAAACAAAAGTGGAGAGGGTGCGAGAGGGAAGAAAGAAAAAGAAAGTGAGCAGAAAGAAGGAGATCAGCGAGGGAGGACGTGAGAAGAAAGGGTTGGCATTTCCATTAAAAAGTTTGAGGTCCAATTTCCTTTTTTGAAGGGAAGTTTAGTTAAATTAAATCTATCGATTTAGTTTCAACCCACATTTAGGGTGTAAATCAGCTGACCCCTGACTCACCCTATCACTTGAGAAGTGAATCATTTCTGCAGAGAGACGATTTATTTATGTAAAGAGAAACTGGAGGCTGCACAGACTAGAACATCTGGTTTCCAGTACAAACCTGCCCCCTTGTAACCCATAACCTGTCTTTACTGGAGGGAGGGTTTCGCACACAGACACAGCTTGAGACCTGTTGATTTCCCAGCATGCCCTGCTCACATTCTTGACCTCCTTCTGTCACTCTCTCACTTGACTCTCCCCTGTTGCCTACATCTACATCACCCTCACACTTAACCCCCCCCCCTACACTTCCCAGCTGTGTCTTTGAGTACAAGCTGAACAGTCAAGAGTGATTCATGACTGACAAGAGACATTTCAAAGAATGGGAGAAAAATGGCCAGTCTGTCAATCAGACTCCCAACAGCTAACCGTATATTCACAGAGTACACAAATTCATCCTCTCACACTCTCTTGGTCATGTCGCCTTTGAGAGAGGGAGATGACTGTGACCTGACAAAACCATGAAAGCTGGCACCCCGCCGAGTTGTGAATCTAGTGAGACACCCTAAAGGGAATGATAAGACCACTTTTCTCAACCTCTTGCCATCCAATTCTTAATCTGCACCCCACAGAGACCGAGGCAGTGGGATAGTGACAGAGACTCCAGCTAGACTCAAGACCACATACAGACCAAGGATAGTGCACCATCAAAAGATGAAGCTCCCTCTTTCATTTTAACAAGACCAATGTATTGGCACAGCAGGTGCTGCGGATGTACGAGGCACGAGGGTGGAAATGCAGCAGCATTTAGTAGAAGAATCTACAGGAAAGGTTAATCTCCCCTTTTCATCTCATGCTTCATTGCAATGGACTGCAGTTCTTTCAGGTAATACATTGTGCTGGCCAATCAAACGTGTGCTGCTAATCAAATATGAGCAAGTGTACACTGTGTAAACTGAGCTGTTTGTTGCTGCATTAAAAAAATCCAGGTTGTATAATCCCACACTATTTTTGGAATATAAACTCTAGGATGTGTGACTTCAACTTGACTTTATGGTTCATACTTTTTTTTCTCACGCCCCGTCAGCGAAAACATTTTTGTGTTTGTTTTTTTTTTTTTTCTAAACTTTGGGCCTCACTAATGGTAAATGCTTGACAGGATCTATCCTTTGCCACAGGGCAGGAAAGAGATCCTAGATAAGAGGACCTAATCCTTATAGTACACAACACAGTGACCTGGCATTACAGAGGAGCCAGAACAAGCAGGAAAAGCCTAATCCCATGTACGCTAAATTACCCAATAAATACATTCATAGTGATTAAAACAAAGAAGAATAAAAAGGAGACAACTGTTTCATACTTTCTATTTTTAAGACAGACGCAGGAACTATGATCACAATGCTGACAGCCCAAACAAATCCCTTCATGCTAGGATACTACACTACACAGACGGCAAATCAGAGTTTCACATGAGAAACCAGTCCAGATGATTACTTACTGTGCACAGTGCCTTGTTGATGACTTGAGGCTTTAGGTGGGCTGATCCTGCTCTTGGGAAGGACGATCTCCATATTTTGGCCCTTCTCATCTGGACTCTGGTTGGGGGACTGAACCTCTGCCTGAGTCTCACTCTGTGATTTGTCCAGTGGCACAACTGTTGTTAAAGACTTCTGTCTGTTCAGGATACCGTCACTACCTGCTCTCATCAGCTTCTCCCCCACGGTTAGCATCCGGGCCCGACCAGCCGCGGCGACCGTGCCAGGGCATTCCTTTCTGGGGGAGGGCAGCTTGGATCCGACCCCTGCCGAGGGGGGCCGGGCCAGCCTGGAGGCTTTGGACATCCTGCAGGTCAGCGGATCAGTAACACTCCTCAGTCTTTCTCAGCCAGTGTGTCTACAGCTGTGTCCCGTGGGCAATCCAGGATTTCTCAGCTCTCAGTGACTGTGACTCGCCAGCTCCAGCGTGTTGTGACTGGTACAGGTAGGCTGATAGGGCCAGAGGGAGGGAAGGAGGGTACTTTTGGGAAGCTGAGTGGGAGGCAAGCTGAAGGTGAGGGGCGGTGGGGGTTAATAGCTCCTTGGAAGGTGTTCTCTCCTCTTGGCGTGGCCTCCTGGGATCATCCTCCAAAGCAAACAGTGTGTGTGTGCTATTGGATTTGCGTATGTGTGGATAAACCTGTGGAGTGACAGGATGTGCTGTGGCAAATGCAAACAGAAACTCAGGTCTCCAGTGTCAGTGCATTCCGGGTTTTAAATCCTCACTCTGCCTCTCTTTCTCCGCCTTTCACACACTCTCCTTCTCCATTCCCATTTTTTGCAATTTACTCGTGCTCCCTCTCTACTTCACGTGTATTCATAACATGGTTGTCAACTTCTGTTCCTACCTCGTGCCAAATAATTCTTTCCCATGTCCTCTTGTGCCTTCTCTTTTGCTTCAGTTGACTCGCTCTTTGCTGCTGATGCTCAGTGGGTAACCATTCCAGCACTCACGCAGGCAGACACAACCAGAGAGAGAAAAATTTTGATACTCCAAGAGAAAAAAGAAAAAAAAAAAAAGGAGGAGAGGGGGGTGCACAAAGAAGAAAGAGAAAGTGCCGGAAGAGGCTTTGCAGAGAAGCTCTTCTCTTCAGGTGCAGCTGCTCAAGCTGTTCCATATGTGTGTGCAGCGCTTCACGTCATCAGTCGACCGCTCTGAGCCACACTCTGGTACAATCACTGGCTTCACCTCGTCCTATTTTCCCTCTTTCTTCATCCTTTTCTCCCTCCGTGCTAGTTGCTCCAGCCCAGACAGCCTGCACTCCTCACATTGGTTAGATGTTCAGTCTACCAGAGGCAAGAATGCACACACACACACACGCGCACACACACATCTGCCTGGCGCAACACACTCACTAGTGTAATTTAACAGAGAATTAAAGAGCGCAGAGGAGGGGAGTGTTACAGCTTGTGTGTGTGTGTGTGTGTGTGTTTGTGTATGTGTGTGTGCGCGCAAGAGACACAGTGAAGCTGTTCTGAACTGCTGCACCAAAGACATCAGCTGTGACAAGGAAAAAAAAAAAAAAGCAGAAGTTTGCTGAGAGAGAAACAGCGAGGAATAGAAGATCAGAGCTTTCAAACACTTCTTTTCCTCCTACCCTCTAACCTGAAAAAGAAAAATAGACATAACAAACACTAATCTAGTTCTTGTTCTCAAGAACACTCTCACACGGAGAGACAGTGATTCTCTTTGACAACTGTGTGACCCACAGAGATTTTCTTTACATTACAGAGTGATCATTGCCAGACAAGGAAAATAAAGTAAGAATTTGAATTGGTTGGTAGACACACAAAAACAACAACAACTAAAAGAACCCTGAATCTCAAGATTTCAGGCTCGCTTTTAAAAGTAAAGTGAGAACCGCTCTGTTTCTTGGAATAAAGCACATTTAGCCGACAGACTAACTGTGGAAAGTAAACCACAACAACATATATTTGTCTAATTCATTAACTCCGCAGACAAGTCACCTTATTTGAGCTCCCCGCCTTGTGTAATATGCCGCAGCATGCGAAATGGAGACGTGATATAATACACACGGACGCCATTGCGTGCTTACTGACTAAACACCAGAAAATGGATTACAGTGAGCACAAGGATCAGCCGTGTCCAGGCAACACGTTATAAAAGAGCAACAATCCTCGTGGACCGGACCGCGGGCTTAGTTTTCAACATGGATGATTTCCCTCTTACTCTGCCGTGCCGCTCAGATCTAAAGCTGAGAAGTCCCACTATAGAACAGATTTGGTGTTTTACATGTGACGCCATGTTTTATCTACACATCAGCATGGGATGAGTAAACAATGACATATATGTTGGAGATCTACAAGGAGATTTAGAAGTAACTCAAATGTGCCTGGTCTTTACAAAAGACTGAGCGAGTGCCTTCATGCCAAGCCTCTCTTCACCTCCTAATTGCCTTTTAAATGGCTAAGCTCCCTGAACATGATGACAGCCATCACTGATTGTATAGATATGAAATGTTAATCATATTGCCACATATCTGTATGGCTTTAGATAAAGAGCAAAGCAGATTGACCTACATACTTTCCCAATGAATAATTCGCTGACAAAATCTGAGGGCTAAGAACCTCATGGGAACGGCTGCGTATCTGATGGAATTTTAAAGAGAGAAAAAGTGAAGAACATTGAGACATAACCATAAGATTAAATATTAGAATTGTGTCAGATTATACACGAGCGTCACTGGTTTGGCTGACTTCTGTAATGTTTACAGCGTACTGAGGATTACGTCAAGCCTAAAAAAAGGGGCAGGCAAGAAAAGACAGACTCCATATATGTTTCTGTGAGTGATTGAAATGGTAACTACATGCTGGGAGCAAATTAAAACCCTCTATGTGGACTGGCTGCCTCCCAGGCTTTAAACCAGTTCTGACTGTACAGTAGACAAACGGCGGGAAATTGGTTCAAAGTCTTTAAATAACATAGCATTTAGGGATGGATATAATTTGAGCTTCCTAATTAAGCCTGTGATTTTGTGGAATGTGATAGATCATAAAGTGCGTCTATGTATCAAATCGCAATTCGCAGCGTCGACACATCAGGCATGGCATCAATTTGCATTTCAAAGTACAAGTGGAAAAACAGCCCACCACAAGTATTAAAACTTCAAAAACGAAACTTGTGAAAGATGATCATCTGATGAGTTGAAACTGGCACTCACAATAAAGACCTTAATGACAAAACTGCCACCCACAGATGTTCGGGCTCACACCAAAGAGCCAACTAGGGTTTCACTTCTCAAGCAGGGAGTAGGCAGTTGGGGATTGAGAAGTACAGTGCGAGTTGTGGAACAGTGGGATGGGTGGTTATGGAAAAACAATGGTGCAGAAAATCCCACAAGTTCCAGTATAGCTGCTTATGGCCCATAAGTGTGCAGAGGAGGGGCTGTTGGACATATTTAAGAGGGATAGTGGGCCCAGCAAGGGTTGTCTGAGTGCCTCTGTGGTATTTCTCTAATTAACTGACTCCTCTGTCTGAGGGTTATTATTAAACCGGAGGCATAGCCTACAAGCGCCTCCCTTCAGTGACTGTTTGTGCACTCTGCTTACATTTTCTTCCAACATTTGTATTAATGTACACAAACAAATCAATACTTTCTAAGATAAAGTATTGAAATGTGTATGTAAGTAAGTTACAGTTTAAAAGCTCAGTCAGTTTATTTCTATAAGAAATGGGTCAAACAAATACCTGTACAGTATCTCAAAGGGGCGGCTCATTATCCATTGTTAATATAAAAATAATGATTATAACAGGTTTAAATTCCCATTTACTGGCTCTTGGAGCAGCAGCATAAACACAAAGTCCAAGTTTATACAGGGCTGATGCTGGACTATGCGGCGGGGGATTTGGGAGACAGTTGGGGGGATGGGTGAGCTGTGTACCTCTCTGCTGAGGATTAAGGTTGAGTATGTTTTCCAAGCCCTCGGGGGTTAGTTGTTTCTTTTTCTACATTCCATCTCAGAGCTCTCTCCCAACCATATCATGAGTCATTACTGTCTGCAACGTTCACTCGGTATCAGCCGCTGAATCAGTTACAGAAGACACACTACAAGCTCTACAGAAATGCACAGACACAGAAGAGGAACACCAAGTATGGAGCAACTGCAGCAGTGCAGCAGGTTAGGCTACCTAACATCCGTCTGAAACCACAGTCCATCATTACCAAACGTCTACGAATTTGCAGGGTGTAACATTTTGGTCCTACTTTGAGGTTTAGAAATTAGAGCAACAAATAAACATTCCTGACTTAGGAGACCGCTCTTATCTCCACTAAAACCTAGGAGATATCAGGAGGTCTCCGGACTGGCTACAGGTTGCTAGGAGATGGTGCTGAGGCAGAGAAATGTGTGCAGATCGCGGAAGAAGAGCGATTTTTTGCTAAACCTTAATGATAGCAAACTCATTAAGAGATACAGATAAAAAGTGCCTATGCTCCATCACCAAGAATATCACATGCTGTTGCAAAGAAATCACTAAAACTTTATATTTCTATTTTGCAACAGTGATTTAGGTCTGTCAGAAATGACAATGTTGGCCATACTGTAAATCAAACATAGATTCCGCTTACAAAACCATAGATGACGTGGCCGTTGCTCAGTTCATTCAAGGATAAACAATTGCAAATCACTCTGATCTCTGTTGGAGTCATCTAAAGAACAAACCTTAAAATTGCAGTTTTTTTACTGCATCATCGCCACTAGATTTAGTTCATTTTATCTAGTAATGAGTATCAGCGATATCGGTCAAACTTGCACAGAAGCAGCAGAAAACCCAAATGATCTCATTAAAACAATCAATATTTCATCAGAGACTTTAACAGTTCACCAAGTCATAAAAAGGGCATCTGCATCTCTGGAACACATACTGTATTTTAAATTGCTCAACAACATCGAATAAAACCAACTGGGTTTTATTTCTTCCCAACGTGAATTCGTTTCTGCATCTTGACGGCTCCCGACTCCCGTGTGAAGAAAAGTGACACAAAGGCAGAACAGAAATCTATGATACGATGAGATGAGACAATTAGTCTTAACACTCAGCTGCTCCCCGTGGAAAGCCATCCAACATGTCACATTATCTGCTGCATAAGGTCACAGCAAATGCAGCGAATCTACAGTACGCTCTGATCGTGCAGAGGGGGCCGCGCATAGCCTGCCACTCATGCAACAGGTCAAATGAGACAGGAGCTCCTGCAGGAGGAGTGCTGTCTTAACTATTTTCGTCAACTGTCGCTTAAACAAACACGACTGATCGAAGCGAATCTACTGTACGGTCTAATTAAACAGAACAAGAAGCCTTAAGGTTGCAAAATTGGCCCCATTTCATTTCCAATTCAAACCGAAACTCAAAGCTACAGTATGTAACTGGGCAGCAATTGGTATTTGGTGATTTTAGAGACAGATTTTAGATTGTTTAACACATTTAATTTAGACAGTTAAGTTGTTTTGCCTTCGATTTCCTACATTTGGTAACGTTGGTATTCTCTGAACAAAATATGTTAAAAAATTGAAGTTCAGAAACCCTCAATTAATGTATTTCTCCACCAAGCCTGCAAGTTCCCGTGAATTTACTATTTTACCGACAGAAAAGGTTTTATTTATATCTTGGCCTTGCTCAACATCTAATACACATGGCTGTTTTACAGTAGAATAATCTAGAAAAAGAAAAAAAAGAGCACCTTAACAGATATTTTCACTGAAATCCATACCTCACAGAAAACCTTGACAGATGCAATAAGCACAGAAGAATATATTTTATGAAAACCCCAGATTTCCAAACTTACATAAACTGATTCTCAAATTCTGGATGTTTGAGCATCGCAAAAAAACATAAAAACTGAACTTTTGCAGCACAGACCTTTCAAGCTGCCATGCAATTATAATGGGGGTTTGGAAATAAATGCATTGTGATGGATCATCTGTCTCATGCAAGACCCTCTGTGAGCTGACTTTATTTTTATGAGATGAAATGAATAGAAATAGATGCCTATTTGGCAGGACATGCATCATTTAGGAAATAATTCACAGTGATAGAACAGACTCAATTTTGTAGTTAACAAGCAGAGGAAGAATAATAAGAAAGATTCACTTAAAAAAGAAAATGCTTTGGGGAACAAAGTCATGCCATCTCAATTTGGTGATGTCCTGTCCCTGGGAATAAGTAGAACCCCTTCTTGACATGGACCCATAAGAGGATTATTTTAAAACATGCTAAAATGGAAAATGTTTACCTCAAATGTACCCATGTGGCTTACATGATGAGAGACAACAATACAGAAAATAATGAGTAGAGAGTCAGCACTGACTTGTTTTACAGCTTTCAGTGAGAAGGGATCCTGCATCAAGTGGCCCGGTCTGTCATCGTGAATTCCTCCTCCTTATGTCCTGTCTCTGGGGCCCCCCTGTGGCCTTATGAATCATTCCCGCTTTTTTACCCTCACACATGTGAGAGCTCACACGCTCCGAAACTCCACGCACAGTTTGGAAATGTCGTTTTAAACTCATGTTTTCACCCAGTTTCCCCAGAGGCAGTGCCTACACATTAAGCTCACAGCCCCGTCCTATCTTTTACGCCTCGGCATTTCAGAAGAGTTTAGCTTCTTATCTGGACAGTCTGTCAAGTGTGTTATTGGAGGCAAACTGATTGCTTCTGCTGGAAGTGTATAAATTGATATGAGGAGAGGAGAAAAAAAAGATTCTCTCCATTAAGACTGATGTAAATAACAAGCTAGTCCATTCTCTTTATGGCTTATTGATTTTCAGTTCGATGGCTGACTGCAGACAGAGACTGAAAAAAATAAAAGACAGAGAGAAGGAGTAGTTACCAAACTCTGAAACAGCAGCATCTTTTTGGTAACAAAAGCAGAGCTACATTAATACTCAGAAAAAAATATAAGAATAAGTCCTTCAAAACAAGCCTTTGCCCTTCAACATACAAGCATACAAATACTATATGAATGAACTCAGGCAACTATTGTAAGAGAATTATATCTTCAAGATTTCTGTGGTAATTTATCTTTATTTTTACATTGGGTATTTTTTACTTTCTCAAATCAAGTAAGCAAAATGGTGAAAGCATGAAAAAAACAACTCTCTGTTTAGATGCGTTTGGAAAACATAATGAACTTCTTCACATGTTTCTAGTATTACAGTGAAGCAATAACAGAGATCAGGTTTCCAGAGTATTTGAATTCATTATGTATTTTGGAACAAATACATAACCAAAACACACATGCATTTACTCAAGTTTAATAAACTTAAAAAAGTGAATACATTTGAATAAATAAGTAAAAATCATCTGTAATTTTATCTGCAACCTGAACACAAGGACCCGTTAGATCTTGTTGTTAGAATCATGTCAACAGCTTGAGGAGCTAAAGGAGCCTTTTAGTGACTCATATATTAGAGAGAAGCAATGATCTTTCATTATAGGGAAATGTTGTATTGTCAATATTGTCCTTGTGCAGAACTGTGGTGTAACTGTGACAGACGACAGAAACATGACATTTAACACTCTGTAAACTGGGGATATCTGGAAGTTGAGTCATGGCACCTGGACTTCTTTATTGTAAGTTGAAACATTTCACTATTAATCCAAGTTACCATGAAAAGGTAATCTTGCTTTTGGAGGACAAACATACTCATGAAAAGCTGAAAAGAGACCCCACCAGCAACTACAAGATGACGGTGATAGACTGTTTAAAACACATAGAATTGGAAAACACCATTAATAGGGTAACCGGTCACTGATTGTATCCTGGGGAAGCCATTCCTTGCCTTTATAAACTTCCCAAGATACACAAGGAAGGACACCCCCTCAGACCCGTAGTGAGTAGCATTAATGGTGTAAACTATAACATTGCCAACTACCTGGACACCATCTTGGCACCAATAGTTGGATATACGGACCACCAATCCACAGAGGACTTTGCTTCCAAGGTCAGGGGCCTGAAACCGGATACTGATGAAACCATGGTATCCTTTGATGTCACTTCCCTACCAGCATCCCCACCACTGATGCCTTAACATCTGTAAGGAGAACACTGAAAGAAGACAGCTCCCTCAGCAGCACAACCCAGACCAGATCTGCTCATTCCTGGACCTGTGCCTGAACATCAAGTAATTCACCTACAGAGGTGACATTTACAAACATAGACATGGCTGTGCCATGAGTTCCCCAGTGTCACCCATTATTGCCAACTTGTACATGGAAGAATTGGAGAAGAAAGCGCTCAACTCCTTCCCAGAGACAACACCAACCCACTGGTTCAGATATGTGGATGACACCTGGGTGAAGATCAAGATCCAGGAAGTACAGGTTTTCACAGACTCCATAAACTCAGTGGACTCTAACATCAAATTCACCAAGGAAGAAGCTAAAGACAACGGGTTGGCTTTCCTGGTCTGTGCAGTCATCACTGGGACAGGCAGCAGACTAGAAATAGAGATTTACAGAAAGCCCACCCACACTGACCAGTACCTTTTGTTTGACTCACATTATCCACTACAACACAAACTACTGTAGGAGTCATCAGGACTCTGAACTACAGAAAACATCCCCACTTCTACAGAAGCCAATTAGAAGGAAGACAGGCAAGTGAAGACAGCTCTCAAGACCTGTGGATACCCCAAGTGGGCCAGAGATTGCAAGTGGTTTGAGAGAGGTGTGAGGGAAGACATGCATGTGCAAATCAATACATCAACAGAGTTGGAGGCCTTAGACACACTGTCCTACTTATCATGCTCCCCAGAAAGATCACAAATTCACACATTCACCACACCTAAAGGCCACTTTAGGGAGTTTGAGGGGTTGGGAGAGGTATGACTACTTCTACAACCTCCACTTCCATTATTTCACCCAACAAGCCTATTCAGGCAAAGGGTGACGTGAAACAAACCTCTAGGATACATTTGTGGTTTCTAACCAACTATCTTCAGACTGATGAAGCTACTTGGAAGTAGTCAAATGTTTTAACTTAATAAGAAGGAAGCCCAGTTGCCATGACTCAACTTCCAGATAACATCTGAGGTTACAATAGCTGTGCAAAGAAAAGGGATTCATTTTGTTATGTTTTGTATTTTGTAATGTGTCCAAGTTTAAATTCCTTAAGAGTTCATCTCAAAGTCATTCAGCCTGATGTAACTAATGTCTTATACTGATACACTGACCCCCTTTAAGTCATGTAGCGTACCCAAATTTACTGTATTCTTTCAGCCATTATGTCATTTTTGACCTTTAATATGTGAAAATGCAATTTGTCTAAGCACTCACAGGGGTATTGTGGATAGTCCGTGTGTGTCCGTGACTGTTATGCTGCATGTGTGCATGTCTGCCAAGAAACTACATTTTCATTGCAGGTTTTCATGGCTTGAGCCTCTAAACCAAGCTGACAGCTTTCAAATGACTGATTATCATTCCCATAAATTTGCATACTTTGACCAGTGAATATAGTCCCACTCAACATCACATATACAACAGTCACTGAAAATAGATCATATGTTGTAAAGTAGACTGAACTGAACTATGTGAAACTCATGGTGGGAATTTTACAGTGGCAAAAATGTGTCTTCCACTCACAGCACAGACACTAGTATACAACCTTATATTGAGAAATGTGAGTTCATCCTCAGTGGACTGTGTTAAAATAAGAAATTAATTAACAATAAATATCTTTCATTCCTTGGTCTCTAAGTGAGAGAAAAGCTGTGAGGGTTCATGGGTTAGAAATGATTTACAAACATAGAGTAGAGATGAGAAGGAATCCCATCCTAAAGATGTGAGAGCATAAATGCAGAGTTGCCCAAGTAAAAATTAACTATGCCATTATATTTAGATATAATTTGATTGAATCATAGTGTTGGGCACATTTATTTAGTTTTGAGTAGGGGTGTTGGTATAGATTTAAAACTATTTGAAACATAATTAAACTTTAATTACTATTTGAATCTAAATTTTATAATATATTTGTAAAATAAATATATATATATAAGTTATATAGTTATATATATAACTATATAACTATATACCACAAGCCCTGCACAAACAATGATTAATAAATACAGTTTATACTGACAAATACTAAACTAATTAAGTAGGTTGCGAAGGTAATATTTCCTTCACATAATGTTGTCTGGAGTCTCCTTCTCCTGAATTAAAGGAGTTTGTTGGTGCAACTTCTGTATGATCTTCTCCTACTATTGCCGGTGTTTGTGCTCAAGGTGTTGAATCTAATTTGAGTCACATTTACCATGAGTTTCTGACAACTTGCCAATCAGAGCTGTTTGACCTGTTCAAATTTCAACCATTTTTAAAAGACAGAGAAAGTTTCTTCTTACGAATTCCAATATGTGAACTTGACCTTCGACCGTGCTTGTTGTATTTAAGCGGGCTGAGTGCTGTGTGAGCAAACTTCAACATAACAATATGAGAAATTCTTATCATGAAGAGGAAATATCATGGTATATCGTGGACAATAGCATATGACACACTTAGGTGCATACTTTATTTGGAAAATAACTTACAATCTATGTAATAGTGAGACTTTTTAAATTGTCCTAAACACATTCCCTTATTGTGTTATTGACATATTTGCCATAAGCTAATATCAGCCAATGTGTCTCAAGTAAAGGGCAACATGTGAAGTGCAGTGACAGCAAACACCAGCATCTTTACAAAAACCAAGAAGGCAGGCACACATACATACATGCACGGCTTCACAAATACACAAGGCTTCAGTCAGCAGCAGAGATGTGCTGAGCAAACAGCATTGGCCAGAGCCTGGGAAAACACAAGACCGAGATAAGAATCTGACACAAAGGGACAAAAAGTAATGTGGACACAAAAAGGGCTTATAAGAGGTGGCATAAAATAAATGTGGACTAAAACGGCTGTTAATGATGGAGGGACAGAGAATGAATGGATCAAGGTGCAGCCATGGAAGATAAAAAGACTTGCTTTACAGGGCAAAAAGATACAGATTCCTCAGCTTCACTTTCCTCATGTATGTCCTGGCCCAAACATTTCTACAGCAATAATGAGCTCCAATATTTACGCCTTCCATCTATGGCAATATTCTGAATTAACAGACCAGTTACTCAGCCGAAAATAGCACTGACTCACAGTGCTCACAAGTAATAGCTGCAGGTCTTTGCTGACAGCCCAACAGAGAGGTCTACGTCTAACTGAGACTCTCTCAACAATGTCCAGACACACTCGGACAATGTGCACCTAAAGTAAGAGGATAAATAAACAAATAAACGACATATTATTAGGCTCTGTAAGGTGAGAAACTGCTAATGCTGCAGCATCTTCTCAGTCTCAGGACCACTTAGGGAAAAAGAAAACGATTTCTATGGGTATCATTTGAAAGTGAAATGTTTCGCAGCGACTAACTGAGACGAGTACAAGCTCTGGTTTGACAACACTGAATCACGTTCTTCAAGACTATAAAGTTCCTTGCTAACAGCGAGTGTGACCCTAAAGTGCTATAACACTATACTGGGTCTTTGTTTCCCATTTATGAAATGTGTCTTTTCAACAGGAAAGGTAACCTAGAGCCCCGGCACACATGTTTTCGATTGGCCTTCAATTTCAGATCTTGGGTCAAGGGTTAGTTGGGTCCAATCTCTCCCTGACATCTGCCCTGACCCTTTGTCTTGTCACAGGTTTGTGTACACACATGTTTTAGTGTGCATGTCCAGTCCGGTCCCCCCTCCCGGGTGCGTTTCCTGTGCTGTGTCGCTCTGTCAGTCTCCCTAACCACACCTCCAGCTTCCCCAAGGTGCTGATGAAAAGACTTCAGAGACCTGATTCATCTGGGCCAAGGCCTCTTTAATGAACTGATGAACTCACTCTGACGCACAGACTCTGGGTGCCAAAGAGGCTGATTAAAGAAAGAGGGGCAGAGGGAGGAAAGAGGGGGGAATGTATACAAGGGAAAAGGCGGAGAAAAAAAATGTCTTCTCTCTTGAAGTAGACTGGTCCTTCAATCTCTGCTGGCCCTCTGCTCCGAATGGAAGAGGGAGGAGGGAGGGCTTTGGCCAAAAACCCCCAGAGTCTGATCCTCATTAAGAAGCACAAAGAACATCAAAGACCAACCCCAAACCTCTATCAGTCAGGAGCACCCCAATCCCCGTGATATTAAAACTCTGGGCACCATTCAGTGTCAAGTTCTGAGGGCTTGCGTGACTCAGAGGTTGGAGACTTTAAGGTCCCGAAGGTCAGTAAAAAGTTTGAGTTAACTTCTCACCTCAGTGATTGGTCACCGCTGAATAAGCTCTCCGCTGGAAAGAGGAAAGCAGGAGATGATAACTAGCAGCTGTGGTTAAATGGTAACTAGTGCATACACTTTAAATTCATTAAACTTGATCACACAAATCTCCCTGCTGAATTAAAAAACACAAGTAGCACCTAACAACTACAGTGAGTGTCAATATTATAGCCACTCCTTATTTCAAAAGCCTGAAAATGTGAAATCAAAAGTTTGTATAAACATTTTTAAAAGCTGCAGTGCTAATTGAGATAATCCTATTATCAGCATCATCCAGTGAATGTGTCAAAATGAATGAGTAATGACAAGAAAACAAAAACAAGAACTAAACTTATGATGTTGACCTTTGTGTGAAAACTGCCGAGGGACCAACAAGGAGGAAACAGAAACCTGCAAAACAAAAAGTCAAATAAATCACCTCTCAGGTTTTCTCTGCAGTTACGCTCTCTGCAGTCTGTTAAGTCGGCTGCTCACCCTGGGGCTGATTAGCTGAGGCTGTCAACTCCCCATACAAATAGACTCTTAAACCTTTTTTTTTCATGAGAGGTAAGAAACTATGAGTAGTGCACACCTCTTGGTTACATTGCAGTGTTGAGTATATTTCTCACTCTGCCCCGGTGGTCTAAACACAGAATGACTGAAGAGGCTGTTTCTATCACAGACACAGCAGGAATCAAACACACACCGGTAACTCCTGTTTTATTTAGCTAAACCGACACAAAAACCCAAGAAGAGAACTTGAAACACCTACAGGCTCAAAGTTAACTTAGCAAAGTGAAAAAACACACTATAAATGGCAGATCAATCTATGGGCATGTTCTGTCCATTAAAACACATGCATGTGTGTATCACAGGGTAGGTTTACAAGCAGTTCTACTAGGGTTAGGAGTTTCCCAGGCCTTCCTAAAATACAATTCTGCACTGATGTGCTAATAAAAGATCGATGACAGTTCAAACAGAGGACAGTAGACAAAAGCCATGCTTTAATTCATCCTACTTAATAAATATGAAAGATCAAAAATATCCATTGTTTTATTCACTGTGCTCCAAAATGATGGGCAATATAAGCGACATTAATCAAAACAAACGATAATTAAAAGCATTTTTTGGCAAGCACAATCTTAAAATGTAGTGTCTGGATGCTGGAAAGGTCCAAAATATCTTTTAGGCTGACTAACAGAGTGATTGAATGAGAGAAGCAGAGAGTAAAGAACCTTGCTGACCTTGCCAAAAGGTCTGGTGATTGCTGCCCCCTCTTTAGACTCCCAGGCTCAGCCATTAAATCTCTTACACAACTGCTGGCCTTTGCAGTGGTTCCTGACAGCCAAGTCTGCATCATCACAGCATTCAGCTATACTCATACATTACAGAGAGGCAGAGGATCGTATTTGATTGTTAGAAATCAGTCTTTCATCAGTTATAGCAGATGCTATGTATTCTGATAAATGCCAATTAAAGAATTAAAAAAAAATTAAAAAATGAAATAAAAGACTGACCATAAGCGCTTTTCAATATGGTTGGTGACTCTATATCACAAAGAAGGTTCTTGATTTTAAAACGCGTCATAGTCGTCATACTACAGTTTGGATCAAAGGATCAACAACCATTTGCTGATGCCAACGTCTCAGCTCTGCACTTATTGGGAAGCTGGTATTTCATAGACTTTGAGGGGAAGTAAAGTGGATTAGTCTAACTTGACCTGAAAACTCATAGGAAGTGCCACATAATTTACCTCACGCAGCAGCGCCTCTATTAATTTCCTCATTCTCACATTGGGAATAGTGCTGATAGAGATTTTTGGACGACATCTGCTGATAAAGCAATAGGTCGCTGCTTATTCTGCCATTCAGAAATAGAACTCGGGACCAGTCGGAAAGCATAGTTACTGTACTGCTGCGTCTTGAAGGTATTTCCCACCAGCTCTGGGAGAAAAAGTAGCTGCTCTAACTTTCTATATGGTCCTCGTGAAACTTCTCAGCACTTACATGCTGCTGTGTGAGGCTGTCCTCCCACAGTCCCTGGCTGTGACCGCACCCAATCGGCAGCGTCCCATCCACTTATGAACACCCACTTGTATCCTCACACTAAACCTCCCATTTATCACGCTGACAGGAGCGGCTTGTGGTTATTGACTGGGAGTGGATTCCTTTTCTATCCACAAGCTGAGTTATCAAATTAGATACTGAAGCAAAATGTTTGGAATGTTAAATGAGTGGTGTCAGATGGCTCGTCTTTAGCTAAGTGAGCATAAATTACTTCTAATAAGGAGGGACTTATCAAATACGGTTTGTTTTGCTGAGAAAATGTGGTCAGGCAGTGGGTGTTAGTGTTTTTGGTTTCTATTCTACTTCATCAGCTATGTTGAAATACAGGAAGTGCATATACACATTCTTCTGCCCATCTCAGCTGCGGCAGCCGGTCTGATCTTGTGATAGATTTGTAAAGTCATTAAAGTTGCAGCTGGAAAATAAAATACTCAGTGTCATCAGAAAAGAGCTTGGAGACAGGCCTAAGATAAGCCTAATTGTCAGGTAACCACACTCACAAACACACACACAGACACACACTATTAAGCATCAGCGAACGACCTCACTCACATGTGCACTGCCTCATTTTCTCTCCCACATACCTATTTGAGATTTTTCATTTGAACATGACCTCGCTGCAACATCAAAGGAGAGGCTATATATGACTTTTCGCTCATCTGTGTCCAAATCAGTTTTTTGTTCTCATTGCTTCTTTAAAAGAAAAAAAAAGTCATCAGGACTGTCATCACGCATCATTAGTGCTTAGGAAATGCATGCAGAGAATGTTATTACGCCCTGTCTCCGAACAGCACAGAAAAACAACCAGATTGTCTCAAATCACCAATAAAGAAACAGATATTTCAAGACCACTCCTCGGGGAAGGGTGAATGACAGTTGTGCAGAGCTGTGGCGCCCTTTGGGAGTCATCATTTTAACAGTCCACACTGCCAACTGTGTATTATCAGGACTCAGATCCTCTGAGATTTAAGATCACTGTAAACAAGACAAAAGTGTTTGTTTACTACTCAGCAGATTCCACAGGCACCAAAAAGAGCCGCAGTGACAGTTATAATGCTGTGATGTCTAAAGGCGCTGGGAGTTTCATCTCAGCAGCAGCAGCAAATCTGGAGCTTTAAGTGCCTGGTGCTCAGACGCCCATGTGTCTCTTGTTGAGTAGGTGAACTTCACTATATCTCTATACTTCTCAGGTGAGTCGATGAAATGTGATGCTGCTTAAGCCGAGACAGATGTAGATACTTCATTACATCCTCTTCGGGAAGAAACTCATGGAGGCAACTTACAAAAAAATGAATTAAAGAAAAAGAGGAAAACGTCATTTTACATCATAAAACACCGGCGTCCCACTGTCACAGAGACACAAACGTCAGGAGAGGACGGATAATTCATTAGGCACGCAGCATTTTGTGATGCAAAGTCATTCAGTGAGGCTGAGATGATGACTCAAGAAGATCCATCACAAGATACCATCTACTGTACAATATGTTCCATTGTTATGGTAAATCTCTGGTGTTTGGTCTTTTTTTAGTCTTTTCAAAATGTCATCTCCCTTCCACTTTGTTTCTCGACCATGACCTTTATGTTAACTTTCCTTTCTCACAAATGCTTTATGAGGAAAGAAAATGTCAGATGTCAGAATACACTCTGTAATGTTTTTACAAGAATAGGCCAAACAGAGGCAAAGCGCTTTCACTGTCTTGAATATGTAACATTAGAACCAGATCTACTGAATAAAGCTGCTGGAAAGATATGAAAAGGTTAGCAGTAAATGGATAAAATGTAGTGGGACGTATTGAAGAAGAAGTGCTGGAGATTAAACACAGAGTAATACATTTTGAAAGATGATCCTATAGTATGTTAAGCTCTTCTACAAGGACTGGAAGACGTTTGATTGCCATTTTCACATAAACGGCCCTTTTAGCACGGTGTCCAGTATCAACTAATTCAACGCTTTGACAAAGAAACCACAGCATGAACCAACAATTGCTGCAATAATATACAAGAGCTGAAGGAAATATTGACAAGATAAGAAGACTGAAAATGTCTTTGTAGCCAAAGCGAATTCACACGGGCTCTGCAATTCATAAGTTCGCTCAGCATTCAAGCAAGAAAATACTAAATGGATATCATCTCAAGGTTACTGCCTTTTATCAGACAGCGACATCCCCAGTTAAAGTTAGAACAACAGCAGCACAAAGTATGTTTTATACTTAAGAGCACAACATTTTTATCTCCTGTGAAACCAGCATCTCAGGAGTTTGGCTGTTTCAAGGAGAATCGTCTCCAGCACTTATGTAATGTGATCAGCATCTCCAGCGACGCCTACTAGAAATGACACCTTCTCTGAGAGGACAGCAACGCACTAAAACATGACTTTAACAGTGGTGAGTGAACTAGCTATTGAAAGTATGTCTCAGAAAATGCAGGCCAACCTTCATCCTCACCCGCACGTCTATGGGACGTCTTTGCGCAGAGAATGAGAAGCAGCATTGAGGAGGAGTTTACTGCTCTGGTCTCTAAAGGCTGACACGGGAACAGACACAATCTGCATTCCTAAACTGGTGAAGAAACACATTCTGTGATTATAATTCCACCATACCATTTCACATTTCCCCTGGGAAATGAGAGTATGATAGCATGCAGCCATGTTTATTATTCATTCTGGACATCCTGATAAAGAAAACACTGATAAGTGATTTTTAACAATGTAGTCAGAAGGAGCAAAATGGGCTAATAGAGTCAGCAGCGCTGCGTGGTCTCCCATTTATTATTAGTGGATGTGAGGAGCACTTTATGGTGTTGACAGACAATTTGTAGGCAAGTAAATGATTGTACTGTGATGCTATTTTAGAACGTCTCGTTAAAGTAATGTCTGGCAAGGTATGGTAACACTCTACTACAGTACAGTTGATATCATCCAGGTGTGTTCACTCAAAGCTGCAATCTGTTTTCATATGTTCAAAATACCTATAGCACAGCAGCAAGATTGCACAAACAAGTTGTTCAACCTGGTTGTTGTTGGTTGAAACATGTTGTTGTCATTAGTAACATGCAAGTATCTTATGTGCTGCAGTGTTTAGGAAAGACAGCTGGAAAACTGTTTACTGGGTAGGTGTGGCTCCACATGCCCAGTCAACACTTCAAAACCACACAGAAGGCTTGGAATCTGGTACTTAACGTGGTGAATACATCGGGTTTAAAGATACAGTATCATACGATAACAAACTGTGTGACCATTACAATACAATATAAAATATAATACAAACTATTACAACAACATAATATTATATGGTATCATATGGACGTCCTCTGAGATTCAATCTGTATCTAAACTGGCATCGCATCTAGTTCCAGTAGGGGTTAATTTTAAGTGTGAAATCATATTTACATAGATAGACATATACATAGAAAGTGCATGTATATAATGGAGAAAGTGATGTTCAATCCCACTTAGGGACATTACAGTTAAACAAATGTCCGAGAGCTCTGAGGAATAACAGAAGATCTGGACTCACAACAAACCTGTTTAATTAACTTTAAATGAATCACAAAAAGACATGAGTGATGGTGAAGCTGATGGATGAAGACATGTCTAGTGAGCCACAGCAACAGAATCAGTTAAGGCTGAGAGCAAAGCAGAGCGACTTGAGCAAAGAGCAAGTTAGTGACAGAGCTGGATGGATGTTCTCCACCCTCTCTTCAGGAGAATTGTTACCAGACTGATGGGAACAGAGAAGGCACATTTTTTGTCAGTCATCCAATCAAGGCTGCATACCCTTCTCCAGAAACAGCAGACATAATCTTCAAATATCGCTGCGATGGTGATGTTCATGGCTGATAGTGCAGCTGCAAGGGGTGTAAAGCCATGTGTGTCAATATGTATTGCGTGCTGCATTGACCTTAGTGGAAGATTAAAACTCTAATTACTAATCTTATTTAAATCTAATTTCTAATGGTCAAAGTAGAAAATGGGAACCTGGTGAAAGGCCAAGGGAGATCTTACCTGTTCTCTGGGTCATGTAGAACACAGTTCAATTTGTTAGATGATTCCCTAAAAGTGAGGTGGCACATGATATTGTCCCTTAACTTTGTTTTCAGAACCACGTCCACATTAATGCAAATAAACATGAAAACACACTACTATTGTTATTAATATAAAATCACTCAGGGCCAGTGTGGAGGCACCACAACAGTGAATCTCTAAAACATCAAACTGTACTGTAGATGTTGCAAATTACTGCTTTAACTCAAGTAAATGAAAAAGCAGCAGCAGCAGCAGCAGCAGCATTACATCTGAGCTGGATTTAGTCTTTGACAAACACACCACTCATATCTGCTGTACTATAACTCACGCCGAGATCATTAGTGACTATAGCGGGATGAAAGTCAACCAAATGACGGATGAGCCGCTGTTCTGCTGCCGTCTATTTATTAAATGTATTTCACACGTCTAATGCGAGGAGTGGATGAAGATGTACGTTCAAATCTTGACAGCAGCACGGCTTTTAACAGGAATGGTTGCAAAGCTGTGCACATGTGTTTGAGAGTGTGTACATGAGAGACAGAGAGAGAGAGACAGAGAGAGAGAGAAAGATAAGAGAGTGAAACTTGACCCCGCTGTTGCTTGCCTCTGATAAACAAAAGAAACGGACGGGCTGAGTCAGAATGTGTGTGTTTGCTGAAGCTGACATGCTGCTCTTCCACACACTAACCCTGCATGGCCAGCACACAGCATCAGCACTTCACCATGCTGTCCACATGCATGTTACTGATCGACTGCGGAAGCACAAAAACACACATCAAACTGTCAGAACCGCTGTTGTCATAGATACAAATACGGTGGCAAGAAAAAGTATGTGAACCTTTTGGAAATATATAGTTTTCTGCAATAATTTCTTATAAAATGTGATCTGATCGTCATCTAAGCCAAGGGTATTAACAAATATGATGTGCCTAAAGTAATAATACAAAACAATTCTGATCTTTCACGTCTTTATTGAGAACAACCATAAAAACCTCATAGTGAGTAGAATAAGTATGTTGACCCCCCCTTGGCAGCAATAACCTCAACCAGGCGCTTCCTGTAGCTGCAGTGAGGAATTTTAGTCCATTCTTCCTGCAGAACTGCTTTAGCTCTGTCATATTCTTTGGATGTCTTGTGTCTGTGGCTCTCTTCAGGTCGTTCCATAGCAGGTCTGGGCTCTGACTTGGCCACTCCAAAAGGCAGATTTTGTTTATCTGAAGCCATTCTGTTGTGGACTGCTAAGCGTTTTCGTTTATTGTCCTGTAGGATCACCCGACTTCTACAGAGTTTCAGCTGACATAAAGATATTCTCACATTATCCTGAAGAATTTTTGATACAGTTGGGAATTCATCTTCCCTCACCACTGCAGGATGACCAGGCCAGTGATGCAGCAAAGCAGACCCAAATTATGATGTTTCCTCCACCATCCTTTACAGTTGGGATGATGTTTTCAAGTTGATATGCAGCGACTTTTAATTCAATTTTTTTTAATGCCAGATTTAGTGCTGTGTGTTCTTTCCAAATAGTTCAATATACAGTCAAAGTAGCTCTAGTCCACACCTCTAAACTAATTTACTTAACTTATGCTAACACCTGACTCCATTTAGCTTTTTTAAGGTCATTATTCCAGCCTCATACTTTTTCCACTTGCACTATGAGGTTTTAGTGGTTATTCTCAATAAAGACATTATTATTATTATTTTAGGCACATTATATTTTTTAATACTCTTGACTTAGATTAAGATCAGATCATATTCATGAGAAGTTACTGCCAAAAAAAAAAAACATGAAATTCCAAAAGGTTCACATACTTTTTCGTGCCTCTGTATGTGCCGTCATCATCCCAGGGTGTACTGTAGATGCATCCCCGTGGAGAGCTTTTCAGCCAACGGGCAATTTTCCATTGTGTCCTTGCTCACGTGTCCTGTCACTCAACCTGTCACCATGGAGATGAGCTCAGCTTCTCCATGTCTCATGCTCATGTAGTGTATACGCTGCAGCACATAGCAGCAGAGGCAGGCACAGCTGACACTGACGCACCCCCACATGCAACCAGAAGCACGTCTTTAAACCAGCTCAATAGTACACAAATGTAGTTAAATGTCTTGTACTTAAAGACTGTGAGGTGCAGTGAAGTGGCCGCTACATGCATCTCAAGGTGAGCATCACCTTACTAAGACAGAGCACGAGAACTGTTACACTTACTGAGGAGAAAAGGCCAGCAGCAGCACGTAAAGGGCAACTGTCACTTCAGATAAGTGCATTAAGTGCTGACTGAATGGGATCATATCTGTGAAGCCCCTGCAGCACGGGTCTCAGGTGAGGGGTCATCACAACCACAAACCAGTCATGCAAAAGGAACATACCACATGTTTGTTATGACTACCAACAGTGGAAATGTTTGTGGCATTTTTAGATAAGATGTTTTTTGTGTTATTTTGGCATAAAAAAAAAAAGCATCCCGTGTCATGTTTAGGGCGCCTCTGTAAAAGTAGCATTAACTATTTCTTCCCTCCTATTATTAAATGTTAGTATGAACCTGGAGAATCTCACTCCTACAATCAAACAACAAACTTGAGGCTTTTCTGCGCTGTGGTGAGATCAAGGTCAGTCAAGACCGAGCAGCTCTGGAGTTTTCCTTACTGTGAAATTTGGGACTTCCCTTGTGATCACTCGGAGGAAGGTCCGCGAACTGCACCCGGTGTCCCGACATGCTGGATGGCACCTCTCAGGTCAGAGCCCCCGCGACCACGGAGCGTGTTTGTCTGTTCACCAGGTTGTTTCAAAGTATCCGCTAACTTCCGAGCACGGGGTGGGTGGGGAGTGAGGGGGTGGGGGTCTGAACTGCGTCCGTCTGCAAGGAGACCCGCTGCTCGCACCGGTGGGGACCGTGTGTCCTCGACTCTCCCTGTGCTCCCTCTGTGTCTCGGTGCTGACTGTGTGCCAGTGCTGCAGTGAACAAGCCGCCTGGTCCACACTCACCTGCCCTCTGCTCTGAAGCCTAACTTCCATATACGACACACACACACACACACACACACACCGAGGCGGGGAGGGAGGCACTATCCCTCCTCCCGCAGTCCAACAAAAAAAAAAAAAAAAAAAAAGAAAGATGAAAACTATTTTTCCAAACGTCCACATGACTGCAGGATTACGTCACCACCATAAGCTTTCAGGGAAAAGATGCATAACGACGTTTAATAAAGTTTAAGTAGGAACTTAATGCACTGATTTTGCAGAAATCCACATGCAGGCACATGCTGCAGCAGCACATGGGATGCACGTTTTCCAGGTGGGTGAATCTGGAAGCTGAAGTTGTCACTTTTTTAATCCAAAACCAAAAACTTTGTTCATTCTACTAAACATTTAATTGAAACTTTCTCATTTCCACATTTCCCCCCTCCTCCCCAAACATCAGCTCCTATTAATGCTGAAACATTTGTTTTCAGAAGTCAGGGAATTATGCAGTGCATGTATCTCAGTGGAGGTCTGAGGATATGTTGCAATCATTTGGAAAAAAAAAAAAAAGTGCACATTCCATCAATAATACATTAACTTGGTCCAAGACTATATGGGGGGCTGCAATGCCACCTAATGGAAGAGAGGGGCAACGTTGTGAGCTGCAAGGCATCCCACAGCATCCTAACGATGATTTTAATTAAAAGTAATCCTGCAACAACTGCAGGAAAATCTCACACACAAACACATGTAACAGTGTCCGTCAGAGGTCACACGTTGATAACACAGATGGCAATATAGAAGTTTTGAAAAATCTGACGCGCCTGATTGGCTCTATCTCTGTGACAACTCATAAACATGTCGCCTGCGTAACGCTTTGTAAAATGCGGCCACAAAGACAGAGCTGAATCGCTCTGTGAGTTGTACAGAGCTGCATTAAAGTGTAGCCTGCTGGTGATCAACAATTCACTTTAACGGTTGCCTGTATTGTTCATCTTGCACTTTACTCCTTTATTGTTCATTTCCTCCCTCATAAACTTGGTGAAATCCCCCAAAGGAAAATACAAACATCCCCTAATCACATAAAGCAAAACAATGTACAACTGTAACCAAACAAGGAAAAACAAAACCCAGTCGTGATGCAGCTGTAACACATTTCAGTATGAGTAAGCTGGTTGTGAGGAATGAGGTTTCCCCCCCTATTCACTTAATTAAAGGCAGACACCACACAGACAAATGCACAAAGTACAGTGGCATTGTGCATTTGTGCTGTGCTATAGCATGTCAGCCTCCAGCTTCCAGCTTCCATGTAGCTTTGACTCAGAACAGGCCCCTTGCTGATCTGCGTACCGAGACCACAGTCACTTAATACGCTGAGTTGTGCTGTCTGAGTGAACAGGGGCTGCAGGCTCCAGGCTCACTGCATGTAATAAATTCCAAACATAACTTTTAACTTCAGGAGGGGCAGGGGGGGTGGTAGGGGTGGTGGATGAGTGCAGCACACATCACATCATCTGCCCCTGCCTTGATTCAATTTAATAGATGGATGCCATTTTGGTTAGGTAGGATTTAGGATTCCAAGATTGAAAAAGGTGACATTATTAGCTATAGCTGTGCTGCAGTGGGGAAAGATAAATACGGGATAGATAATCAAGAAATGAGCACATACGCTAAGTATGAAATCATTACAAATCAGACTTCAAGCAAAGTCAAAGCACTTTTTAATATTCTACTTCTTACAAAGAACCAGAATAACAGAAAAGATGAATGTTTGAATTGTTCTCACAGACACAAATCAAATGCAAAACAAATGGCTAAGCCAGTGATCATAATAAAAATAATGATAAATGGCAAAAATGCTAACCAAGTCTCTGTAACTGAAAGTATTTGGCAATGGAAAAAAGCACAGGCATTGTAGAAAAATAACTGGCCTGTCAATAAAAGGCCAATAAATACAGTAGATGTAAAAGCATTAGAATAATCAACTCATGTCAACATAACCCAAACTGTCAAGAACACGCTCACACATATTCAAACACTTCAGACACACTGGCATATACAAAAGTTTAAAGTATGTGCACTGCACTTCTCTCACAATATAAAAATAATAATTTATAGAAAAACATTTCTACACTATTACAAAACAGTGTTCATTCTTTTATTTTCAACCCATTTCTTTCACGCACATCCATTTTTCTCAATGTACATATTGGATAAAGAGGCTGCCATGGACTTTGCCAGTTCCTCGTCTCGTTTCCTCTGCATCTGCGAGTGTCTGCACCAGTCTTCATACTCTGGGTTGGGGAGACACCTGTCCAAGAGGACGTCGTAGTGACCGTTGCTCAGCCAACTCAGCCAGATGGCCGGCTTGGAAGCATCCTCTTTCCCAAGATAGTGCACCATGGTGGAGACGGTGGGGCTCTCCAAGCTCCCCCCCGTCGTCAGGTGGATGTTGACGTTCAGCATCTGGCTCATTGCGAGAAGCTCGGGGTACCCGGCCCAGGCTCCGTCCTGCGCTGCGTTGATCAGGAACTCCCCAACATCTCCTTCGATGATGGGGTTGAACTCGTCCAGGTGGTCAGCGATGTGGTGCACCGTCTGCTCCCTCAGCTCCCCGTGCCTCGCCTGGTCCCCGTACACGGCTTTGCACACGGCTCTGTACAGACAGTTGCCATCTGGAATGATGTGGTACCTGTATTTGTGCTTCTCCTGGAGGTACTTGTTTTGTTTCTCTACTTCAGCCAGGTACCGGGTGACTTTATCATTAATATCCCCCGTCTGTTGGCACCTCTGCGGAGGACACTCCTGCAGAACGCTGAGCTCAAAGGCCCGACTCTCATCCGATGCTGGGGCAGGTTTTCCCCTGCTCAGACCACTGAAATCTTCACTGGTGAGGTCTCCAGGCTGAGCTGTGCTGGGGGGAACCTGCTCGTCCCATCCATTGCTTCTAGAGTGAGCATTAGACTCTAAAGCTGTGTTATCCTCACTTGAACATCCCACTGTCCTCTCGTACCCTTCGATTGTGGACTCACAGGCGTTGTTAGTGTTGAAAGGATGATTTCCCACCAGCTCTGGGCAGTCAGGGAAGAGCTCATCCGCCCCATTCCTCAGGTGATCTATCATATCCACTATCACATCAGAGTCACAGTCATTACAGAGGATAGCTGCCACCTTATGCGAGTGAGGGGAAGCTGGTTTTGTTTTGGATTCTCTCATGACATGGACAGGAACTGACCTCTCCACGCCATCGGGTCTACGGATTAATATTTCAGCAGTCGACGTGAAGTAAACTGGCCTCACAGGTGAAGCTTCGTAACAAGAAAAGGCAGGCATGTTTGCGGAAGAAGCAGCTTCTCTCACCGGATCCTCGCTGGCTGTTGAAGCAGTGTCTGCTGGTGTCAGTCCAGGTCGATCAGCCTCGGAGCAGGCTGGCGTCGTCCCGTTCAGACGCTCGGGTCCGGTCGATAAAGTGATCGTAACTTTGCGAGACGACTTCGGGTAGTGTGTCAGCGCACTGTTGTACATCTGCATTTTCAAAGAGTCCTTTATAGTGAACGCCACAGCCGGCCTGTTACGAAAACATGACAAGAGCAGCTAAAAATACCCTGCATGTCATCAACAACAGCAAAGTTGTAGGGGACGTTTCCATGGTCCTAAGTCCGGTCACCGGCGACGCACAGAGACCACCACACTGTCCACTTTAGACTCCTGCGTCATTTGCATTGAGGTGCCTCCCTAATTTTAGACTTAGACAGGACCCAGCCTGCTTCAACAGTCAAGTCAGGCAGAATGAAACTAGAGCTACGTCCGCTCAGCTGCTGTCACAATAAAAGAAAGTACTGTAACAGCTACATCACACAGATAATATACTACTCGTTAGTGATGGTTCCTTCAAAATGAGCTACAACAGACTGGTAAAAGATTTTCAGCGTCTTGTTGAGCACATTAAAGGACCTAAGCTTCCTCAAGAAGCAGAGTCCACTCCTCTAAACAGCCTCTCTGTGTTGCATTTCCAGTCCAGTCTGTTGTCCAGGTGAATTTGTACCTGTCCACCACCTCTACTTCCTCACAGGGTTTAAACTGTCTCTGTTCCTCCTAAAGTCCTCAACTATCTCCTTGGTCTTTGTCACATTCAAGTTCAGGTGGCTGATTCCACACCACTTTACTAAACAGTCCAGCAGGCCTCTGTACTCTGCCTCCTCATCACCACTAACACACAACGCGACTGCAGAGTCGTCTGAGAGCTTCTGCAGATGACAGGACTCAGTGTTGTACTGAAAGTCAGAGGTGTACAGAGTGAAGAGGACAGTCCCCTGTGATCCTCACAGTGCTGCCTGCTCCGTCCAGGTGTGAGAGTGCTCTCTGGAGCAGGTATATGATGACTCCAACCTGGAGGTGATAGGTGAACTGTAGTGGGTCTAAAGATGTGAAGAAGTGCCAGTCTCTTCAGAACTTTTTTTTGCATGTGAGGTGAGGGCGACTGGTCTATAATCATTTAGAGCAGCTGGAGATTAACATTTTGGCAGTGGCACAAGACATGATGTCTTCCAAAGCTTTATCTGTTTTTTGATAACTATGCAACCAAGTGGTGATCACTGATTTTTTTTCTCAACATTAAAAAGGAAGGTTTAATGTGATTAATTATCATTTTAAACGGGATGACGCCAAAGTAAATGCAGCTACTTCTGGTTGACAAGAAACACAAGAAACTATTGTGGCTTAGTGAAGAAAGGCAGCGTGTGACAGTTTTATTTTGAAACCCTACTCGTTTTCCGGTTGCACCACTCCTGCTGTCTGCAGCTTAGTGCGTCTCATTTCCGAGTCCTGGCTGAAACGTGTAAATCCACAAGTCCACAAATCTGAAGGATTTCATGTGTCTCTCAAAGTATTTGCATTAAAACCTCTCTCAAACAATAAAGCGGCACGACAAGCAAACGTTTTTACACGTTTCTCCTAAAGATGCAGGAGTTTGGTGAAGCTTTAACACGAGAAAACTGCTACTAAAAAGTCAGACACAAGTGACCTGACACTGAAAACCAACATTACTACCTGTATATACAAATAAAGATAATTATTAATAATCATTTCAGTGTGAAATGAGATGTAACACATGGTGTACATCAATGGAACTGGTTGATCCTGACTCACTCACTGCAGGCCTTGACTTGCTCACGTCTCTATTTATAATATAATGAATGTGTCCGGTGTGAAACGGTGCTGAAAGTGTTTTATATAGAGATATTACTTCAGTGTTTCAACCGCAGCCGGAGATTTATCTCGAAAAATCAGGAAATCATAAAAACGTCTTTGCCATGATTGTCTGCAGTGAGCTGCCTGAATGTAAACCTACTATCAAGACTTCACCACATTCAATAAAGTGGTGTTAAAACTGTTCTTACAGTTGTTCGTGGCTTTATGTGGATGGAGAAATAACATTTTTTCCTTGGAGGAAGGTGTTGGTGAAATTGAGCATGAGCAGAGGCACAGCGGCACAACAACCGCCAGAGGGAGTCCGAGCGCCTTCTGTTTATCGTGTTGTGAAGCATTCAGGTGCAGTACCGCATGCGCACACGCGGCGGCGACATTTAGCTTGAGGGGGGGGGGGAGAGAGAGATGAACGCCTCTGTGGAACAAATGCATGCACACACGATATGCTATAGCAGCTGTCGCAAGATTGTGCGCCGCATACAAATGAAGGCATTGATCGGTTCCCTTGTGCTGTACCGATGCGTCCAGCGGGTCCTGGACGGGTGCGCTGAGACAGACAGACAGACTCAACACCCCCCACCACCACCACCACCACCCCGGCACACTCACCTACATACTGCATTTGACACATTTCCTCATTGCCGCAAGGGTTTAGAGAAATGGTTATTTATTGAAAAGGAAATGACACACACACACACACACACACACGTTACTCCTTTTCTACATGCAACGAAACGCGCTACTGTGGAGAAAACGTGGGAGGGGAAAACGTGCAGCACATGATTTGCTGGTTAGTACATAAACACAATAAAGGCTCCTTATTGTAACACACGATGTAGTAAAATAATATGTGGGAATCATTGGATATTATGGTTTTAACAGCCAAAGCGCACGAGTTGATTTAATTTGGATCCGTTTGATTTCTTGGAAATATATTAAAAAAAATAAATAAATAGCCTGACACCAAGTGAAGTCATAACCGGAGGCGGTAGAAGAACTGTATAGCCGGTAGCAATCATATTTTCATTTAGTGATCATTCGTGGAGGATGTTACCACGAGGTCCGCAGTGCTCCCCCGCCAGCCTGTTGTTGTTGTTGTTGTTGTTGTTGTTGTTGTCATTCGCAGTGCGCGCCTAACTCAACGCCTTTCTTCCTGGATCAGAATTTAACACACACACACACACACACACGTATGTATATATATATAAATATATACAAATAACTGTGCATGTGCATAACGTGGAAGTTTAAGCTTAACTGGATCCATGTCAGTGGAACAAGCCATGCTGATGTCAGAGATTTTTTCCTCTGCCCTCTGCGGTGGGAGGATCTCTGTGCGTTGAGTCACGCAGCTGTCAAAGATAGCTGTCACCCAGTTTCAGGATCAAACAACACACACAGTCAATGAGGAAAGGGCTTGGAGGCGAAGGGACGCAGAGGTCTCGGGTAACCCCCCCTCAAGACTCCAAACAAGGACGGCGAGGAGCGATTTAAGAAGAAAACACGCGCAAACAAAAAAAGGAAAAAAGAGAAAAGAGGAGGAAAAAGGAAAAAGCTTTTGGATGAATAAGGATTTAGGAATATTCGGATACGCGCTGGGGATATCTGGAGGGAAGAAGAAAAACACTACACTCGCACAGGAGCCACGTTTTTGACGAAGAGAAAAGTGGACATTTACCGAGAGAGAGATGAAGGCGAAAAAAGGTAGGTCGGACGCCTGAGATGGCTTTTTTGTTTTTTTTTTTTTTTGGTCAAATGAGTTTAGAGGGGGAGAGCGCATAGAGAAAGCTGAACACAGCCACTTCCCTCGTATGCAAACCGTGCAGTCTATTGTTTCCTTTCCAGACATGACAGGGGGCTTTTTTTTTTCTGCCATGTGCTGGCGCGATGTCAAAAGTCGATATATCCACATTTGGAGCACTTCTCCGTGCGTTTTAGTCAAGTTTGGACGCGGAGCTGTGTCGCATTGTGTGTTGGGGTTTTTTTTTTTTTTGTAATGCCACGGTGGTGGTGGTGATGGTATCAGGCTTAACTTTGAAGCTCAACATGTCAAAACGGACGCTGGTTTGACTGTCGAAGGCCACATTTGTGCGTCGAAGTTCGCCCCGAAGTGATGAGACGAGTTAAAAAGTGGAGCGGCTGTGGTAACTTTAAGTCTTTACGACGTCCAGGTTGTAAAAAAAAAAAAAAACCTGAGTGTGTTTTTATTTGAACCGTCTTGGCAGGGACATAAATAGCTCCCCGCGCCCTTCTTTTTTTAAAAGTGTACATTAATCCAAATGTAGGCTTCATGTTCATCCTGACCTCGTTGTGGGAAGTTGATATTGGCTTGTTACATTCACGGACCTCGTGGTGCAGCGCGCACACACACACACTCTCACACAATAGAAAACCCCCTTACAAGTAGTTTAAACTTACTAAAAAAAAAAAATAAGTGTCTCCTTTGGCTTAAAACGGGTTTTCTGGCCACGCTATCGTGCTGTGGGGTTTTCAGTGAGGTTAAAGTTAATGGCGAAGTCGCCGTTTGCGCGTCGAAACTTTTGAATCGCATACAAAGAAGCATGCAGCCCTGGATTCTTTTGTTTAGTCTGGAGACGCTGATTTGCAACAGGTCTCCCCTCCCCCTTCCCCTCTCTCCTCTCTCTCTCTCTCTCTCCAGCCTACGTAATTACCTCATCCTGTTGGCCGCTCAGGAACTTGGGAACTTTCTGAGTCCTTTCCCACTAGTTTGCACCAGAGCAGTCAGCATCATGTTGTGGAAGAAGTTTCTCCTCGATCCTATTTCCAGATTTTCAGTAATGGCACCTCAGCTGTCTGCTGATATTCATGCGTAAAACGTTATATCAACTGCTGCATTATCTGCTTAAAACGATTTAATCACTCCAGCAGAAAGGCTATGTGCTATTTTACAACTATTATTTTATTATCCAGGCTTCAAAAAAAAAAAAAAAAAGATGATGGAAGCAGTTTTTACAAACAGTTAATAAGCAGGTTTTGCTGTCCTGACATTCAAAGGCACAAATCCTGTTTGGTTGTGTCTCACTTTAATAAGACGTGACATAAAAAGCTGAATTTAAAGAAGGGAAGAAAACAGATTCCAGCTCTGTAATCTTTTGCAAACACGGCGCTCCCGGTCTTCAGAACAGAAATCTCCTTTTTCACAGTGATTGTTCTCGTGGTCAGCTTATTGTACCTTACGTATCCCAGCATGCAAGGTGTGCTCTCAGCCTGCAATGGCCCTGGCTTGTATTTGTCGAGGCAGGTTTTATAACTGACACCGCGTCAGACCAGCCTTTGTGACGTCTCCTGCACCCCCCCCTCCCCTTTCTTCTTCCTCCTTTTCCTCCTCACGCCCTCCCTCGCTCCTTATATGAATCACATGGCTGAACTTGACAGCTTGCTTCTGACACATCAGCTGCCTCCCAGACAGCTTGCGTTTGGTAAACGGTTGCGGCACAGCGGCTGGGAGACAGGGTGGCTGACAGAAGAGGATACATATTCTTCTTTGTCCTGCTCTCATACGCTCTCTCTCTCTCTCTTTTTTTTCTCCTCTGTTCACTTGTGCAGGTTTAATGATGCTGTCAGGGAGTGAGACGGATGATGAGGACAGCGTAGATGCCCCTCTGGATCTGTCGTCCAGCACAGGCAGCAACGGGAAGAGGAAACGGAGGGGAAACCTGCCTAAGGAGTCCGTTCAAATCCTCAGGGAATGGTTGTATGAGCACCGTTACAACGCTTACCCCTCTGAGCAGGAGAAAGCCCTTCTGTCCAAGCAGACTCAGCTCTCCACACTGCAGGTATGGACACAGATATGACAGAAACCAAATGTTTACCTAAGCTAAAGAGTGTCAACAGACCACTGTAAAAGTGAAAAGGAAGCAAGACGTAGAATGAATGAATCATTTCCTGCGTAGATGGCAAACAACAACATGACACACAAACGGTGAAGGTCATTTAAAGCAGCTTGATGTTGCAACAGTAAAGTCTATGAGACAACGTGAGTAAACTCACTCCCTGTGTGCTGTGGGCTTGGCTGAGACACTTGGACAGGAATTTCCCTCCCTCCAGCCCCTTTCCATCCCAGCTGTCTGGGAACAATGCGGAGTCATTTACATAGTTAGAGCTACAAGCCTCCCCGAGCCAGTTACGACTAGCCTGGAGGAGTGAGAGGGAAAAAAAAAAAAGGAGCACGATGGCTGTGATTACTGCTATGACAAAAGAAAATCTGTTTTTATCTAAAACGATTTTTAATACAGAATTAGTGTGTCCAAACTAGACATTTAGAGTAAAGTTATTATTTAGCTTCTCAAAGTCTGAGCCATGGTCATAATCTTGGGTGTAGGTCTTTAGAGGTCTGTGTTTTCATTTCTACAGTGGTGAAATGGTAAACAGGAAATTCTAATGGTGTGAAATATACGGCGCCTGGTGTGAAATCACGATGTGTGATAGCTGGTGTTTAGCCTTTGAATTCTCTATTGAAAACACAGGTGCATTGAGCACCTGGGAATGAGTGTACCAGCAGATTTTAAATTGCAAGGCAGAACATAAGCGATGCAGCTCTCTCACAGCAGGGGTTTCTGTCGCCCGTCTCTCGCAGGTGTGCAACTGGTTCATTAACGCGCGGCGGCGACTTCTCCCAGAGATGCTGAGGAAAGATGGCAAAGACCCCAACCAGTTCACCATATCCAGGAAAGGTAGCAAAGCTGGTGACAGCTTCTCCGACAGCTCCCAGTCCCCGAAACACAGCAGTCCCGCAGCAGTTACGGACGAGAGCTACGACAAACGCGTTCTCCACCCCTCCAGCTTCGAACCAGCCGTGCCCAGTGTCCTGAGGAAGGCAGTGTCCCCCTCCATACCCTCTCCAAACTCCACGTCCCCTTCCCCAGGGCTCGTGCCCACTCGTCCTTCTGTCATCTGTCACACCACTGTCACCGCCTCGATGCAGGCCAGCCCGACAGCCTCCCACCCCTCTGTGCCAGGTATGAACTGTGACAGAGGAGCGGAGCTGTTGCAGTCTGCACAGGCGCTGCTCAGGTGCCGGGATGAAGGGCCAGGCAGCCAGCCACTCCCCACCACTACCACCATCCTCAGTGGCACCGGCATGGAGGGCAACCTGAGCCCCCGCAGCGGGCTGTTCAACACCCCTCCCCCCACCCCTCCAGACCTCACACAAGACTTCAGTGGCTTCCAGCTCCTGGTGGATGTGGCCCTCAAACGGGCCGCAGAGATGGAGCTGCAGGCGAAACAGCTGGTCTCCTAAAAGGGAGAAACGATGGAAGAAGAGGAGGGAATAGAGACTGACTTTGTGTCTCCACTATGGAACTCCTCAGAGTTCAATGACTTGTCTGCACGCAACAGAGAACAAATCCACATGAAAGCCTGATCATTTCTATTTTTGGTATACCAATCAAATTGATGAGGATGTTTTTGTTTTTGTTTTTTTTTGTTTTTCTTTTTTTTTTTTTTTTTATTAAAAAGTTATTGAGGTGCCTTGGCTGTAAGTTGTTTATTCATTTCATATACATGCGTATGTATCTACATGTGTATCTTATTTGCACACAGGGACCAAAAATGTTATCAGAGAAATGCTGCCTGTCTTATGTCTTTCCATTATACTGTATATTGTTTTAGAGAACAGAGCGAGACCTAGAAACAGCCCTCCTTCACAGACCAATCGGAAGGATTGGTCGCACTCACACACGTTTACTGTTTTACATTTCAAGGATCAGTTCATGATTGGTCTGCCCCGTTTGTTTGCACACTAAAGGCAGAACGAAGGTCATCTCAGTGTCTTAAACATGCTTTGCTCTTGGCATCTATGACAAACGTATTCACTACTGTAGTAAATGTTATGTGTTTTCATGAGTATAGTTTTGATTTTGTAAGTTACTTTTAGCTATTTTAAAAGAAAAATAAACTATGCTTTTTTTTTTTTTTTTTTTTCTTCCTACCAAGTTTCAGATGACCAATGTAGCAGGTTCTTAGTCTGAGCCTTCATCCCATCACTCAGCGAAAACGACGGCCAGTGGACTGGAAAATTAAACACTACAGATGTCTTTTCTGCATTTGCTGTTTTACAACCTGATAAAGACAGCATTTTGAAATCACCAAAAAGCATTTTCATGTATTATATGTATGTATATAGTTAATGTGACATGATGCCCAATGATGTGATTTCTTTTCATACTGTGCAATGTTTGTGGCAAATAGGGGTCACATGGGATTCAAATAAAGTTTTGCTTTTTCTACATTTCAGAACTGATCATTCTTATTATAGTAACCTTCTTAAACAGCAGCAACCTTTTGTCCTTAAAAACAATCCAACTAAACTTTGTGAAGATTACCTTTTTATCCCTCTAGGGACTATACTGAGTCCGAATGCTCAGTAAATAAAGCGGTGAGCACAATCGGACAGGAACAGCGTGGCACTCGTGTCTTTCCACTGGTTACCAGCATTTAGAGACATTCCTGTGTGCGAGAGGTTCACAACAGCTCCTGCCAATTAGCATAATCCTGCATAAATTAACACAGGCGAACAGCAGACGTCAACAGTTTCCTGCCAACAGGGTTTTATGGGCGTCCGCATCTCAATAGTCAATGTAAGGCAGCTAACAACTGAGGATGCTGCCGTGTTCAAGGCTAACGGGACAGCTGTTCCCCTGTGGTCCTACAACAATCCTAAAGCTTCTGTCCCCAACAATTCATTTAGACCATTTTCTTCTCTGACGTTCTGAACAAGTTTTATTATTTGGAATGAGTAAAAACTCGCTGTCTCTTATTTTCCCCATTAAAATAACTTCCAACTAATCTTCTTACAGTTGGAATCAGAGCTGGAATGTAACTGAGTCTGTTTACTAAAGTACTGAAATGCAAATTTGAAGTATGAGAATATTTGCATCAGCTCTTTAGCAAGCTCCAACAGTACAATGTTCAGCAATTAATTTATATTATTAGCACTGATTATATAATAAATGTTGAATATTCTAACCATTACAGGGACAGTGACTACATGTTTAATGTATAAAATATGTACTTTAATAGTAAATACTTCAAATACACTTTACTTGTACTAAAATATACATATTTTTATTGAAGTTTTGTGAAAAAGAATGTTTTTAAATACTTCCTCCACCACTGGTTAGGGCTTATTTGTTATTAATAGGCAGTATTAATTTTCAGGGCCTAGAGACCTGCAGCCCTGTGTGTTTTCCAACCACTTACTGCTTCTGATTGGCTGAACACACCTGATCCAGATAAACAACAGTGAGAAAGGCAGAGGGAGTTGGAAAACAAGCAGGGCTGTGGCTCTCCAGGGCTCCCTACCCCTGGACTAGATCATTGCCCCAGAAGACCTGACCCTGTTGGCCCTCAACAAATGTTCAGTATGCATATTGCACCTTTTTTCAGATGTTGCTTGACTAAAGCAACAGATCACGGAGTGGAGGCGGGACCTAATAACGGTTTAAATAAACCTCCAGGCACATATTGAGCAGTTGTGGCCCACCGTGGTAGGCAATATGCAAATGGTAGACTGACCCAGGCCTTTCACAGTGTAACACCCACTTTTACGAAGCCTTTTTTCACCTCCCCCACTCCTGAACCCTGGCCACTGAGGTCAGCACGCCGCCCCTCAGCAGGACTGATGTGTGAACGACAAATCACCAGAAGCTGCATGTACAGGAGCGTCAAGGATAAGCCAAGGCCAAAAGTGCTGTCTAATTATGGGGACCCGCCCTGCGGAAGGGAAATGCCCTCAAACACACCATGCTGGCCTTGTAATCTGTTTAATTATATTCCAATTGAAAACACATGTGGAGAAAGAATTGAACACAACAGAATTATGGCAATGATACATTTTTTAATGCTGATAAGAGCTCATACACGTGCCGTAACATCAACAGTGTAGTAACATTAATTACAAAATGTATATATGCTTAATATGTTATTCGATTGGATTTTTAGTTTACATTTACATAGGGAAACATTCATTTATGTACAAATGTTTATTAGAATGTTTTTTTTTCTCTTAGTATAACTACACCACAGGATTGCTGGAGTGCTGCTTGAGTTTCCAACAACAATCCAGCATTCTGGTTTCTATCTTCCTGCTATACCAGGATTATTATATTGATATGTTATTGTAATAAACATAAATAAGAAGTCATCATCTGACAGATAATTCAATTGAAATACAAGTTTCAAAGTAAAAAAAAAATGCTAAAATGAGCTTCATCTACATAAAATGGCATTAAATTCAAACTACTGTTACTTATATGCACCCTCTCTAAAACTTATCTTGACCATCTAAAGCAAATACGAATCGCACTGTACGTTCAATTCTTCATTTGAGTTCCTTCATACGTAAGCGGTTCTCAGATAAATCTCTTCATAGCGTTCAATAGAGACAATTAGCAGGAGTGTATCCTTACCAATAATTATCCGATGGCACAAAACTTTGTCAGATCAATAGAGAGAATTAGACTAACGCATCCAAATGCTGCTATTCTCTTATCAAAACGAAAACAATGTGACGGTAAACCAGCTCAGGATTGTCTCCACATTCAAGCAGCTGACAGATCTACCTTGTTACACTTAAATAAGTAGGGCTGGAACTTTGTTTAAAACATGGCATGGACACAATGTCCCTTAATTAAAGATCGTGTCCTATACTGGTGACAGGGGGGTTATATACAGCAAGAGACAAAACCATGGGTCACATATAGGCACACGCTCTCACACGCACTCATACATGCAGACACACACTTCTTCCCCTGAGACTGCAGTTGTGCTTGACTATCATATTAGAAATTAAGGCTGATCACTGAAACAGAAAAGACAAAAAGGTGCCTGTCATGCTAAAGAACCAACATAAAGAAAACATAAACACAGTATAAGGGCCTTGTTCTCAGTGCATAATAATTATCACAATGTCAAACAGTCATTGTTCTCCTAATCAATAAATTAAACATGAATACAAAATCTATGAAATTGGACTTTTTTTTTTATCTTCTTGTATGACCATCAAATAATTGCTTCATTTGGAGGCAGAGATAGTGCACACACAGTGAGAAGAAAGTAATCCCTTTTCAGTCCTTTAGTCTCAATACTGCCAGTAGACCTCTCTTGTTCAAAGTGTACATAATAAAATATAGTACAACTACCGGTATTGCACCAAATATCAGTATTTTAGCTTAGTCTGTAACACCAAAAGCTTGAATGGAACATGAAAAAAGATCAAACGTGTTAAAAAAAGACAAAAATATCAGTGACTTTGCGTCAGCATGCATGTTAGGTTATTATAAGTCCTCTATACAAACATGTTTTGCTCAGTCTTAAATGAGACACGGTGGGTTGGTTTGTTTACAGTTTGTTGACTCTGCTACCTCAATAATCAGTTACAACTAGGACCCTTCAGACCTAGAAAAATAGGAAGCACTTTATTAACAAAAATGGAACATCTGAATCAAAACACTCACACTCTCGCGTTCTCTCAGTCACACGCACGCAAATCTGGTTTGTGGCATCTTAGAACAGTGATTCTTCTGGTGAACTGCAACCGTTGCAGAGCCGCAAAATCTGCTCCTGGCTTGATAGCCACTTTCCATCACATCCTTAACATCTGACCTCTCGAGCTATTCTACCGGGTCAGGGCCACTGGACAGACCCATTTTTAGTGCTCGTGTTTTGCCTCATTACATGAAACAAAAACTTTTCTTTATTTTCAGACTCGCATCAGGAGATCTTGATAGAAAGATAAAAGTAAAATCAACTAAACTGATCTAGTCTTTCAATTTGATGTGATGTATCTGCTCTGACAGATGTGATCAAATACTGTACATCATCCTGCTCACATATGTTTCGTGTAAATCTCAGCTCCTGAAACGAATTATCGTGAAGCATCACTGCTGTGCTACACCTGGCTCACTTTGTAATATCAGGTCACTTAAAAAAGATACTTTATGGGTAAGGGCCAGGTACGAGGAAAAGAGGGAGTGCTACATCAAAGCTGCGAGATGGAAATGAGGAGGGAGGGTAGATAAATAAAAGAATAATATAAATACTGTAAACGTTCATTTCTTGTTCAACAACTTCTATGGTGACAGACCCCACAGTGAACTGAGAACTCAATGCAAAAAATGTGACTATGTAATGTTAGCACCCTAGCCTTACCATTCAGTGCTATTGTGTGCAGGGGAAATATTATTGAGGTGCAGGTACATGTGTTCCCCTGTCTCATAGCCTAGTCTGAGCCTCGGGGATATAGATCTCAATACTGTCTGCACTCTCGGTAGCGGAGCTCTGCCGAACTGATGCGGCACGTTTGGCAGCTAGCAGGCGTTTGCGAGCCTCCAGACGCTGGCGCTCAGAGCTTTCCAGCGAGCGGTCCCTAGCCAGGGGAGGGTGGCCCTTCTGGGGCTTCTTTGGCACGGGAGGGGGTATCCTTCTCTCCTGGACAGGAATGACAAATAGTCTTAATGATAGACTGGGTCCTCACGACAAGCTGCAGCTAAAGACAACAAGTAGCAACAAAACTGTAGCCAGTCTGCGTATGGGTTAGAAAGAGCGGTGCGGCTGCTGCCAGCGTAATGTCAGAGCATGCAATTTTGAATGAGGTTATGGTTCACAGTGGCAGCCATTTGCGTGGGGTAAGAGAGCACGGTGGTGGCCGTTGTGTGAGGTAAAAATGACCATTGGAGATGGACAGGCCCCAACGGTGCATGGCAGGTAGAGTGGCTTCTCAAAAGCAGCTCACTGTCGACAACAGAACAGAACAAAACACACAAATACAAGAGGTGATGTCAGGCAGGCAACATGACAGTATGCAACACACGTGTGCATGCTGCAACAAAGCTTAACCGTGAATCAGTAAGACTTGGAAATCAGAGTATACAATAATGAAAGCAGATAACGTGCAGGTTAGTAGGGCATTCCAAAACGAAGCCGAGGTTAAGTGAATCTGAAATGCTATTGAATAGAAGATGTGCGTCTGCACCTTAATCTCTGGGGGTGTCACAGGTTTCCAGTTGTTGGCTTTGAGCTGGTGGAGTTCATCAAACTTCAGGCTAATGTTTTCGATTGACAGCTGGAGCATGTCCCAGAAGCCTGCCAGGTCTTGGGAGACTGGCCGTGGATGTGCATTTGGGTTCTGAAACACAACGATTGCATACATGCACACATGATTACAAAGAATGCAGAGAGTACTCACGCAGACATGGGGCAAACTCCACACAGAAAGTCAGCCGGCCGACCTGTGGATTCCAACCACGGCCCTTCTTGCTGTGAGGTGGCAGCGAGGGGACTACACCTCCCATAAATAATACAGTACATGTGTAATATTTTTTTACATGAAAATGCTAAAAAAATATTTGTAAAATGTTCTTCCGCCATGTAAAATGTATATTTTAATTTCAGGATCTAGGTTTGTCAAGCTTTAGTTTTTAAACTGCAAGACCTGTTTTGTATGTGGAAGACAGCAAAGGGTGTACATACTAGATGCATAGTAAATGAGCACTGGCTGGGCCTGTCAGGATGATTTGTGCAGGATGATGTCAGTGCGGTATGGTGTGTGTGCGTGTGTGTGTGTGTGTAGGGGGGTGTGTGCAGGGGGGAGCATGCAGAGGATGAGGTGACACATACCAGATTCTCCTCACACAGCTCCCGGAACTGCTGGAACTTCTGGGACATCAGCAGCTGGGCACTCCCCACTGCAGTGCGGATCTTCCCCAGGACTGCAGAAAGACACAGACGCACATGCATGCACACACGCGAGCGCACACACAATTCACAATGCAATTACTCACAGAGCCGCAGTCTGCAGGCATGTTGCACCGCTAACAGACAGGCTGCATCAGTAATGTACCAGAAAAGGATGTGCTAGAATCCTCTTTTATCTCTGCCTCTCAGGAACTGAAATTATTTAGGAGTGTGAAATAATTACTGAAATGCACAAACACTTCTAATGCAAAACAATGCTTTACAGAAATAAAGAAAAAATAGGGATGTTGTTGCCGTATCAATCATAAAAACCTATTTTAAAACCGTGACATTGTGTTCGTTTCACAGCACCAGTTTGGCACACTGAAATATGAGATAAACACGGTTGTACTGCATATCCTGACTCCATTGGTCAGTCGTATTGACTCACACATCCCTATGGAGAGGAACTGTCAGTGCATGCATTACTCTCCACGAACAGAATGGGATCTGATGCTGAGAAGGCGAGTAATGAATCTGCACTACAAACACAAGCCTTCAGGATGTGTGTGTGTGTGTGTGTGTGTGTGTGTGCACACATGGCAGCGTGGGTATCTGGGAAAACATAACCTTGAGAACACCTCCCTGTTCTGTACGTTCTGTGAGAGAATCTCTTGCCTGGAACCAAAACAGGCCACTAGCTGCATAAATAATGACATTTTTAGTCAAATATGACATGAGCTGCATAGTAAGGACAGGTATACATACGGTGCCTACTGCCTGTGGCTTGTTTGCTCAGCCTGGTGTGTGAGGAACATTTATTTAGACGTGTGTACACAGACGTGAACTGCTGTGTGTCTATGTTGTTACGTCAAGATCAAATAATAGTCTGGAAGGAGCACTGACAGAAAGCCCTTCACTGTGTTTGTGTGAGAGATCATTATACAGCTTGTCTAGAGAACAGAAATGTGGCCAGGGCCAGCAGTGGCCTATTGATAAGTATGCACGGTATGTCTGAGGAGGCCAGAGGGCCCGAGACAGGAACAAGCAGCTATTGTGGCCCGATACCGTGAGTACCAGCACTGTCCAAATCAGAGGAAAGGAGAGGAGGACAAAAAATAGACCGAACATCAGTGTATAATAGATATGTTTGTTTTTTCCTCATATCGTGGCGTTTAAACTATGATTCAACTCACTCTCATCAGGCAGCTCAATCTCCATTTCGTCTTGCTTCATCTGTCTACACCAGCCTTCCATACGCTCTGTCTCGGCCTGCAGCAACTTAAGGAACCAGCGGCCGTCCCGGGGGCACACTGTTCGACCGACAGTCTCCAAAGCATCCGCATCTGGCTCAACCATGCTGTCCATCCAGGGGTCAGGAGGGGGAAGGATAGACGGGTCAAACCCCACCTCTCCATAGTCATCTCCAGCACAGGCATGGTAGTGGTTCCCCGAGCCTTGGATGCTGACTGTAGAGGTGGCGGCATCGCGGGAGTACTGCCGCGGCATGGTGGCGCAGTGCCGTGCAGGCAGCTCTGGGGCATCTGCAGGGTCATCAAGATCAGCCTGCACCGCTGTGGTTACGCTGTTGGAGCGGGTCATCCTTCGGTGACTACAAGGGGTAGGAATGACATGACATGACAGAACTGACTTTGCACAAGTGTTGATTACATATACTCACATCATGCAGTGCCTCAATGCAACATTTGTGCTTTACATTTAGTAGAAGTTTACACTGTTTACACAAAGTTCTTTAAAGTGCTCTTGATAAGAGAAATTGAAATGATCACAGCGATCTCACCAGTGATGGTGATGAATAGCTATTGTAGTGCGGAATATCTTTTGTGTGAGCGTGTTTTGTCACCTGGCTTATTCAGATGCAACAGAGTGTGCAATCTTCTGTCACACCACAAGCCCCGCTTCGGAACTGATGCACATACACAAATAGTACAGGCACACCAGTGCGCATTCAAACACACGTGCACACATACACCTGGGACCCTTCTACAGTTGGGTGTGCCATGTCTTGCTTGGCTCAGAGGCTTTGTGCCGCTGTTGTCCAGACTTTGCCAAGTCCCTCCACACTATGTGCAACAGTGCCCACACACACATTCGAGCAAAGATTAAATCAACACACACATTTGGCTAAGTTCTATATGGCAGCTCAACACACTAGTAATGAATGGGATGCCAGATAGATGCGGGCGTTGGGGGGGGGGAAAAAAATGGCCAGCTGGATGTGGAAGCCAGCAGACTAATCACTGCCAGATTACAACTCAAAGCACATCATTTTTTAACACGTACAAAAGTGTACGAGGGCGCTGCTCGTTGAGTCAGTTAATAAATAAATGACAGAATTTGATAAGTATACACGAGAGCATGCACAGACAGAAGCTCCATAGATAAACAGAGAATATCAAAGCATAAGAGTGCACAAACTTTAACCAATATATCACAAATGCTTACTATGTGGTGTCAATGGTGACACAGTGGTGTCAATAGACTGCAAATTGGAAAGAGGTAACAACTCTGAAGAGCCAGAAAAGAGACTCGATTGCTAGCCTGTTAACTCTACTCGTATTTAAACATGCCCGCAATCCTCTCACAAATGAACCTCAGCTTGACCTGCCTGCAGCATAACACACAGAAACCCATCCCCGGACGCTCACTCCTCCTCAGCACTTCCCATTCATCTGCACCTTTCTCATTCATCTCTCCCCTTCTGTGAACATGAAAAAGGGAGCAAGAACAAGGGAGTGGCTTCGGGTAGATCAAACAGTGTGCGTGTGCTCTATGTGTGCGTACCAGAAGCATGCAAGTGTGTGTGTGTGAAGAACAGTTAAAGAGTAACTCCTCTAAGCAGGTGTTCAGTTCTAATGACCTCAGTCTGCTTTCTATCAGCCTGCTAACAACTTCCTGCATGGGCAAAGACAAGCAAGGCCAAACACAGTGCAGACAGTAAGACAGACATACTTTATCGATAGGAAGGAGGCAAAAGAATAACGGTGGAAGGATATTTAAAGCGAAGAAAACTGATGTGAGGGAGACAAGAAATCACAGCATATGAGGAAGGTATGCAGGCTGAAAGAGTGAAAGTAAAATACTGAATTCCTTATAAGATTCATGTGATGAACATGAAGGAAAGTTATAAGTCACCGCAGAGAGGGAGTCAAAAGGCAACTACATAGTACCTCTAGTTTTTTAATGTCTTATTAATTTTCCTCTCCACTGCCAAGAGCGTGGTTCAAACCACAAACATGAAGAAAGACTGAACTACGTATAAACAAAAACGGCCTTGTCGTGTTTTATTTGGATGAAGAAAAAAAAAAAAAAAAGCCCAGAAGTAAGTTAAAGGACCGAAAACACAATACTACACCAGCTCTGTTTGTTTGTCTTAAGACAGTAATGACAAACCTTCAGTCAAGACTAAACCAAAAGGACAGGGAGGTACACAGTAGCTGTGCTTTAAGTAGACTTTTCAAGACGGTTGTGCAGATGGTTTAGTGACTACAGGGCCAAAGCAATGCATCACTCGCCCTGTGACTGCAGAACCATCTGGTAACCACCAACTTACATGTCCCTAAAAAGCTCAATTCATCGGCCAAAAATACATCCGTACACTTCTTGTGTCCGCGTTTGTTGTTGTTTGTTGTGTTAATCTCTTTTACAACTCTCTTCCACTCCCTTACAGTTAAAACTAGTTCAAAGAGCAAAGTGAGGTTATGACCTGAGACAGCTGTATATAAACACATAGACACAAATGAGGGAGCTCGAGCACCGGAGAGAGGCTGCTGGCACTCTCACTGTCTGGGACTCTAATGTAGAGGGCAGCATGTCCAGACCTCCCAGGTAGACACACACACACACACACACTCACATATACACGGACCAACTCATATACCCTCTCATGCCAACAGGTAGAAAAAGCAAGCACAAGCATGCACCAACAAAAATACCCTCCTACCTAATTCAAACATTAACTATAGATATACACAAGCGGCAGCGCTGCATGACATCCGAGCCTCAGCAGACTAGAAGGTGTCTGAATGAGTTAATATTTGGCTGGGAAACTCAGAACTCAGCTCAAAACACAGGGTTTGGTCAGTCAGCTGAGACCTCCCCTTTCAGAAAGCCCCTCACATTCCCTGACTGTGTATGCATGTGTGTGTTTTGAAGCACTGAACTTAGCCCTCTCTGTGACCTTTGATTAATGGTAATGTCTCTTTGAATTCCTGAAACCTACCCTGGCTACGGCACGAAAACCAGTACCATGGCTAAATTTGTCAACTTCATTCACCAGACAGATGGTCACTGATTGGACAGAGTGAAGGAAAACAGACAAATAAGCCATAAATGCCTGCGTGTCACATCAGAGGCCTTGATAAGCCGGGTGCAACGTGAGTTAATGAAACTGTGCCCACACTAGGCTGCTTCTTCTCAAACTCGGAGCGTGTTGCAGAACGAGAGGCTGTAGCTGACACACAGCAGTCTCTCGGAACTAAACAAACCCAATAAAACTCCGTCCTCTTCTCTCTCTCTCTCCCTCCCTCCCTCCCACACATACACAAACACATGCAGCCTCAAAGTAGCCTGAATCACAATGACTGGAGCAACAGATGGCTGTCAACTCACCCCCTCCACCTTCCCAGCTCCCTGCACCACATCCTCTGGCACAGCTGTCACTTGGGGCCCCTGTCTGTGGGGGCTCTGACGCCAACCTCCCCAGAACAAGGGACAGCTGCTGCGAGGAAGCCAGTGCAGGGGGGTGAAAGCTTGTATTTCACACTATACCGTTCTCTCTGTCTCTCTAAGTCCTTTTCCTGTTCAGACTATCTCTGTCTCATCCCTCCCATCAGGCTTATCTAGTTTCACTCTTACAACCTCTTTCTCTCTTTGCTCCCTACTCACCATCGCTCGTCCTCCACCTGGATTCCTATTGACTGGAATTTAGACTGCTCCTCTGTTGGCCCTCCCTCCTCTGGGTCCACCTAAGAGGGGGTGAGAAACTGTTAAAATGCATGCCAGAATTGTATTTTCAGAACTTCCACAGAAACCCGAGCTCATCCACAAACCTGGATCCCTATGGAGAGGCACTTGCGGAGTGCTTCCCTCTGTGCCTTGCTGTCTGCTGAGACGTGCGCAACGGCAGAGGTGGTGGCGGTGGCAGTGATGGTGATGGTGCTGTTGGTGACGTGCTGGCTGGCGGGGCCGTGCACCTGAGCGTTAGCTGCCTCTATGGCTGCCGTCAGGGCCTTCATGCTGTCTATACTCTCCGTGGAGTTGGACAGGCCAGGCTGGGAGCTCATGCCTGTCCGCTGGCCAGAGCCCCCGTCCATGTAGGCATCTTGGGCAGACTCAGTGCTGCTCTGGGCCGTGATGGATATGAAGGGTTTGGATGGGGTGGTCCTTGGTGGGACTGGGGGAGGTGTTTTCTTGTAGGTGGTGATGCATGATGACACTGGAGATATATAAAGAGAAAATTAGTTTGAACTTGGAATGCACATTACACCAATTCTGCATCACAAAGAATAAGCATCCTGTGAAAATGTTAAAATGCTAAATCTAAAGCTATAGCCGAGTCGGAAACAGATGACGTCATGGTGATGTCATCAGGCCTACAGAATGGAGGCTTGTAGACAGACAGTGGACACATACATCACATATCATCATCTGCTTCTGCTATTTTAACCTATGTGTTTTTAATCTGTCTCTAGGGAGTTCTCCAGTGCTATAGGAATGTAATATATAACCTCTCTACCCCATTAACAGTCCTGACTGGCAGGTTGGAATGATGCAGCAGTCCATAACTAGTATAATACCATAAGATAAGATAAGATAAAATAAGAGGAAAATAATAGATAATAACCGGTAACAATAGCTACAGGGGAAATGACTTTGGCAACAGCTGACGGTTTACCCGGACATCTCAGGTCACTGTGTGGGAGTCAAAGTGGACAGTAGATTAGGGCCAAGTTTAACAAATCAGAGCCTCGTCTAGTAATAGGATTAGTATGTCAGCCACTTGACCCACTGATCTAAATGGCTAAGCTCTCTATGCACTTACTGTACACATCCAAAACAACTTGATAGTGCTGAATATAGCCCTGTGTGCTCGTCTACCTCGGTGTTGTTTGCGCACATAATTGCACAGAAGTTTAATAATATTTGTGAAAAGGCGCAGAGGTTAAATACTATTGTTGAAAGCAGTTAAAGAGCTCAGTGCTCTCTAAGGGCATCGTATTAAATCCAAGCAAATAGATAAGAAACAAAACAAAACAACAAAAAAAAAAACATAATCTTGCTGCTCAGAAATACTCTGCCTCTTGCTGTGTGCCCTCCTCTTCTCAGGTTACAACTACAGGTTCTGCATACACAATGGAGCCTCTCACACAAACTCTGAGTCATAGGAAACACATATAGAAACACGCAAACAGATAAAAAAACACACATGGCCTGTCTGAAGTGACACAAATCAGTCACCTTCTAACTACATTATGCCATTATTGGAATCTCCTTCCTGGTCTAGTGCTATCATCAAAACTAGGTCACTCTCTCTGTGCTGTGCAGCAAAACTAGGACCGTGGGTTTCCTGGATCCCTTTAATCCCTACAAAAGACAAACATCCTACCGTGGTGAGATCACTGCTCTGTGTGGAGCAGACAACTGTTGTCAGCCACACCCAGCACGAGCAGCCATGTCTAAAACTATTAGAGCAGGATGCTGTTTGCTTTGTTTCTTGTCATCTCACTGACAGCTACAGAGAGACCTTAACATATTGAAGGTGAACAGAGGGCTGATTCATCCTCTTGGCTTGTCAGAGTCATCCGCTCAACCCTCCGCCCACCCTCCCAACTCCCTCCTGCCTCGCTAGCAGTGATTGGATGATCCCAGATGAGATTTCAGTCAGGTTTTGACAAGCTGGAAAGTCCTCAGACTCGGTGAGTGCTGTGTTGAGATCACAGTTCCAATGTGAGTGTCTTTGATGGTGTGGTAACAAACCACAAGAGAGACAAAGACTTACTGTATTTCCTTTATACATGTGCAGAGATGCTGCTCATGTAAAAATAAATGCAAAAGCCGTCCTAGACAGAGTCATTTTGGAGTACCACGATTTGCAGCAGACTCTAGCAAATATGATCAACATCCAGGGCTAATCTTTGGAAAAGGTCAGGGAGTACAGTCTCACAAGAGAACAACAACAACAGCAAAAAACACAGTGAGCACACACAAGTTTACATCACACAGAGAGAGAGAGGTCCAGGTCCTGCCCCCATTAACCGTAGAGGTTCAAAGGATAAAATGTCAGCCCCTTTCAGAGCTTCTATCTCCTGAAGTCATCTAAAAGTCATACGTATGTGTGTGTGTGTGTGTGTGTGTGTGTGTGTGTTGAATGGCTTTAGGTAGGTGTGTCCAAGGACTCCTCTCATGCCTGGAAGGCTTAAGAGCAGGTTTCCGTTTGCTCAAAAAAGCTTTGTATGAAACATGAGACGACGCGCCATGTCCCACCTAGCTGTCACTGCGAGAGCCAGACACGCTGGAGAATGACAGGGGGTTTTGAATGCCGAGACAGGTTAAGTAAACACAGGCAGAGTGCAAACATGCAGCCCGACCTCCTCCCCCACCCCACACACCTATGCACAAGTAACACGGACACAATCTTAATGTTTCAGCCTCTCCACATCAAGACAGACCACAGACTTCCTGCCACTGATTTACTCCCCATTCATCAGGAGGTGTTGTCGAAAATAATAATACGACACATGCCAGTGACTTGTGTGCAAGCATGGGTGATGATGTGTCCTCAAACATTTATTCTAATAAATGAATTTATGTTTGAGAAACTCAGGGAATGGATATTCTAAGTCTTTCCTATGTGACAATAGCAAAAAGAAGAGAAGACAATCTAACCACAACATTTGACAGAGGCCAAGCTTCCACAGGAATGATAAGGAAATATGTTGATACTTTTGCAGCCATGAAAGCATTAAATAACTACATTGCCCTGGACGTCCACCACACACAGACAGTCAAGGACGAGATGACGAGTGATGCAGGAATGTGACACAGGATTCCAGGATCAGACCCTTAAGAGGGAATGTGGAGAACTGTTTTCACCAACCACAGATATAAACACTTTGGATCTCTGTCACTTTATAAAATGAGTTAAATGCAAGCTTTGATTGCACAATAAGAAAGCCACCATTAATATTCTCGTGTGTGCAAACAAAAAACTCGGGAACAACTTCCTCATTTAGTGGAAATGGGGTTGTGGGATTTCATCTTCCTCTCAGAGGTAGCTGCAGCCTGCTGCGAGCATTGTCATCCTAAAGAAGAATTTGTGAATGACTAAACTCTAGTGGCTCTCTGCCAAATCCCTCTTTTGACAAATGCTTCAAACGGCCCATGCTGACAAGTTGGTGTGAATAGCAGTTCAGTCCGAGCGTTCCCCCTCCCCTGGGTTTGAGAATATCAGAGAAAGCCATCTTCCCTCCCCTGACACGAAGCAGTCTCCATTCATTTCTGCGGCCTTCAGAACAAAAACAGACGAGCTGGCCACCTATTTTTTTTTTTTTTTTTTGGGCCCTGCTGATCACTGTGTCCCATTTGTATGTCTGCCTAGGTGTATGCCGTTTCCTTCATTTAATCGCTGTGTTCATGTTACCGGACAGATTGAAGGCAGACAGCTGCCTTGTAATCTCCAATCTGCGTATCTGTGTGATAGGCCACTTCAAAGAGCAGACGGTTTGGTTTAAGAGGCTAGCTAACGGGAACGGGTTCCCCCGCGCGGGGGCCAAGGGCAAATCCAACACCATCCAAACAAATACAAAGGGCCTGGAAAGGGGGCGGTCGTTATGGGGTAACACTGACAGCTGAGCCCAGCTGCACTGTGTTTAGGATGAGGGTCTGCCAGAGGGGAGAGAATGGTGGACAGAAAAGAAGCGCTGAACACGACGGAGGAGGCGGAGGAGGAGGCGGAGGGACGAGGGTAAATCAGAGAGTTAATGCCTGGCTCTGTATGCCCGCTCTCTGTCCATCCCTGTCCCTCGCTCACTTTCTCTGTCAAACACACGCACATACACACTCACGCACGCACGGAGAACCAGCTGGAGTCCTTTGTGATAGCGTCGCCATGGCAACCCATAGCAACATGAAGTTTGCCGGGAGGCTTGGCGTTTTACCAGCAGTAAACAGAGGGGAGCTTCTGTTGGCCATTTGTTTACCTTGACAGGGTACACTGCAGCTGCACTGACACTCACCTAAACACCAGCCAACAAGAAAACACAGCGGGAGTAATGGGTCACAGCTAGTATAACCTAGAAATCAAATAAACACCAGTATGACTACATAGACAGAGCCAGTGAGTGCCATTGTGTAGTAAGTGAATGTCTACCAGTGTTTCTGGCCCTGAAGTGTCAGCTTTGTGCAACTTTGTTGAACTCTACCAACCAGTTTGTCTTGGACCCTTGTCAAAAAGGTTTGTCACTGAGTATCTGGGACAGTGCCATGAGATGACAATAACCTGAAAGGTTCACACCGTTTGACGTTACACTGCTGTTGTGAATAACAATGCAGCAATACAGGACACATCCTGAACAACTCAGCGTGGCCTCCAGCAGTGACTTCAAGTCACTGTAACAGTGACAAAAAGCTGTGAGTATCAGAGTATCAGAGTGGTTTGATGTGAACATAACCTACGATTGAAGGTTTGTTGCTCATAGCTTAACGCTGCTGATTAGATAATAATGCAGAGACACAACAAATGCTGCGCACACATAGTGGTGCTTCCAGAAATCCCCTGACAGGCCCTCTGAGTCACCTGAACGTCTCACAGAAAACCTCATGTCAGTCTGCAAGTCTCTGCCACCAGAGGTCAAAGGTCACTGGAGAGGGTTACTGCTCTCCAGATGCCAGAACTCTCTCAGACACAATAGCTCACTGTGTGTGTGTGTGTGAGAGAGAGAGAGAGAGAGAGCGAGGAGGGGAAGGTGGCAGCGCCTTTTAAAAGAGTATATTTAGCATTTGTGAGTGCTTGTTGGGAGGGACTTCTAACATCCTGCTCCTTTGGTTTTGTGTTGAGCATGCATATCAGCATGAAACATTTGTTAAACAGGCCTCAGGTGTTTTCAGACCAACTAAAACTGTCTGCTCGATATGCCCTCCTGACAGAAACCCGTGTCAACAGCCGGTAACTGCTCTGGCAGGCCCGTGCCTCCTGAATCACTAGATAAGAGTGTGTTTACAACTGTCAGACTCAGCTAAATCTGGCAGGCAGCTGCTGCCTGTTGGGCAATAGATTCACCCACTTTCCTGTGTTCCAAGTTCAAATAGAGAGCCTGGTTACCTGCATTCCTCTTTTATGGCCCGACGCTCTCCTTGACCTGTCAATCAGTGACAGGCAGGGAGAGACATGCTGAGAGTTAAAAAAAACCAGCGGGGCGGAGAAATGGAAATCAACAGGTCATGTTCACAACGTCTTATGTCTTATTGGTGATCATATTAAGGTTTTCATTGTGTGTTAGAGAGCTTATTTTTTAAAAAGAATGACCTATGCTGAGGTTGAACATCACTCTAAATAAGCAGCTGATTGTTTTAAATCTTATAATAGCTAATGTTTACTCCAAGCTGTGTAGCTGTTAATATCAAGGGTTTGGTCATCATCCAGGATTTAGTCGTCCCAAAGTTCCCCGTCGTACAGTACTGAGGCATTGGACTAATCTCCTAAAGACTTTTCTTACACGAAGGGGGTTTTCTCATCAGACCTGTCCTGTGACGGCTCCAGGCTGTTTCCATTGTTCTCTCCTGCTCCTTGGCAAGAGTTTTAGCCTGACTGGTCCACAACCACATGAAGAGACACATCAGTCTCTTGTTTCTGGCCAAAAGACCTGCCTGCAGGGCACCGAAAGAGAGAGTACAGTCGCTCGACATGAGGAGAGAAGTGAGAAGTGAGAAAAAGAAGGAGGAGAGGAGAGTTCCTGTACATTCCAGCTGTTTTGTGGGGCATAGTATTAGCCCTAATGCTAAAGCTAACACGCCCACACATCTCACGCATGCTTTCACTGCACTCATTTCCCACAGCATTGCTCACTGGCTGACTGAGACTATAAGTGTAGACTGGCGTGCTGTGCTCAGTGACACATCGCATGTGCCGGGAATGACAGCATAGGCAACTGTGGCCCACTGGCGGCGGGGGGGGGGAATCAGTTAGTCATGAAATGAAACTGGATTTGTAATTGAGCAGTGACTAGGTCTACATCAATATCAGAATATGTAACCTGTTAAAGTCAACACACACAGAGAAAGATGGAGACAAAGGGGGGAACAGAGTCTGGATGTTGCTAAGTAGATAATAGGGGCCACTCAGGCCAGTGTCTGGTAAACTAAAAACACACACAACAACAAAGCAACGTTGCCACCACACGGTCTCCAAGTGCTAAACATAGCTCCTGATAAAGCATGACAGACTGTCCACAAGAACTGAAAGTCTGCCGAGTTACAGCCGAGTACAGGAAAAACATAACCGTGAGCCTGGGAATAATGGACGCCATGGGGAAAACAGCAAACACACAGCCAGACAGATAAAAAAGACAAGAGGGCTGACGCATGCAACGCCAGGAATCGGTCCTAACCGAGAGGCTTGAAACACAATGCCGACGTCATGCCATTACATGTAAGATGACTGCGTGCTGCAGCTGTTATTTACATATAAATGCAGCAGATTGTGGTCAAAGGTTCACTTGTACTGGTGCTTTGGGGATTAACTAATTAAGAAATTTAAAAAAAGTTAGAGCGACATTCATAAAACGAGCGTGCAGACTAAGTAACAGGAAAGCTGGCTGGCAGTTTTTAACAAGCGTTTGAGTTTAATCTTCCAGGAATGCCATGAAACATCCGCGACGGGTGTTGTTTCACAGTCCTGTTTCTTTTTTCTTCCCTCACATTCCTTCCCCCTTTCCCCTTGTTTGACGCTCTTTGTCCTGACCACTTGCACATGGAGGGTAAAGGAGACACTGGCGGCTTAATCCACCGCCAGAGGCATGCTAAAACCATCTGGGCCCAAAACCAAACATCGGGACTTCTGCGTCTCCTGTATGTGTGGAGGAACGGGGCTAGGTAGGGGGGAGGATGGATGGAGAGAAGGAGTTGGAAAGTTAAAAGAGAGGAAAAAGGAAAATGAGAGAGAGAGAAAAAAGAAGAAGACAGAAAGGTAGGAAGTACAAGAGGGGGCTAAAGGGGGGGTCTGGAACAAGAAACAGGCTACACTGATGCATAGAGTTTTTTGTGGTTTCCAGTCCTGACCCCATGACCCCATGCATCCTGTTGAAGAAGTAGTGGGGGAGGAGGGAAAGACGAGATGGCAGCTATAGGCACTGGCTGCATGTGTGTGTGTGTAGCGGTGTGAAGTAGCAAGCGATGTGGACAGCGTGGTGTACAGATATGAGTATCAGAGAGGACGCTGCAGAGCTCTGCTCGTCCCTCAGGTGTGATTTTTCACACCCTCTTTCCCCCCTTTTTTCCTGTGTGTTTACATCCACTCCCTACAGAATCTAGTGGGGGAGGAACAATGGCCTCTCCAACATTCCCACTCTCCTGCTGAGAGCTCTCGTTTGTCTCCTGCATTCCTTTGCCCATTCATCTCTTTCTCTCTTTCCCCTCCTGGACGCAAAAAAAAAAAAAAAAAAAAAAAAAACCCTCTTATGCGGAGGAGGGGTCTTAAAAACCCCTGAGTGGAATCAGACCCCTTGAACACAACCCACCCCCCTCTTCCCCCTTTCCTCCCTGTTTTACTTGGTTAGTGAAGCAGCAAAGCTCAAAGAAAGGGAGGAGAAAGAGGAGATGCATTCTTTCTCTCCCTCTCGCTGTCTCTCAGTGTGTACCCGGGGTGAGTTGTGGCTTATTTTTAATGACTGGTTAAAAAAAAAAAAAAAAAAAAAAAGGAGGGCTGGGTCTCTTACACACAGACTCAGTCACTTCCAGCCACACACACACACACACACACACACACACACGCACACACACACATTACTGTAGCTGAGTCTGGGACTTTCACAGAGAGGTCTTTAATTTGCACTGGGGCCTGGCCTCCCACACTGCACAGCCCAAACCACCCACTTACAGCCATGCACAATTCCTCCGAGTTACTCCAACACACTCCCTCCCCTCCAGAGCAGTGAAAGCAACATGAACTCTCTAACACACAATTTAGCTGTCAGGGGAAAAAAAGTCTAAAAAACTTTCTACGTCCTAGAGAAGAAGAGAGCGAAGAGCACATGTCGGAGCCCGAAAATAGCTCCGTATCTTCAGAGGAGATTTGACTCTACATCCTGACCCCTTCTTATGTGTTTTCATTCCCCCCCAGGGATTTGAGTTTGCAGGCCCTGCCCTGCCCAGCTTTAGCATGCAGGAGCCATGAGGATCACCTACAGTCAACACTGAGGAAATCCTTTTGGGGCTTTGCTTTTCCTTTGCTCTTTCTGATGACAAAACACAGACAGGAAGAGCAAAAAAAAAAAAAAAAAAAAAAAAAAAAAAACAAAGAAAGAAAAACTGAAGAGTGGGACAGCCCCTACTTAACAGAACAGGCCCCTGTCCACCTGATCAGACACGCCGTGCGGCTGTTTACATCTTGGCATTTGGGAAAAGCAACCCTAAAGGGTAAATGAATGATTTCTTCATTTGAACAGGAAACTGCTGCATGTGCTCTTTCAGCAGGGTGGTGGTGGTGGGGGGGGGGACGGCAGGGGTGCACTGCCGCAGCCATTCTTTGTGTTTGCTGTAGCCCCGTCAGCTCCTCCCCGTGCTTCTCTCTCACCTTTTCAAACTTAGCAAAGGAGGAGAGGAATCAATGACATTTTCTGGCTCGTGCTTCCTGTGTCAAGACATATCCAAACGCTACTCTTCCTGCCTGAATGTCTCTAATCACAGCATTCCAGGCCATAACAGGCTGGGGCCAATTAAGTCGTAAGTAAACATAAACACCTAGCAGCCACTAAACAAAGCTCTAAGTCCTGCAGATGTATGCTATTGACTTTTATTCTGCTTTAGAGCGTGTACAGGCAGGAAATCGCTGTCTATTCAGCTCATGGAAATACACAATTACACATGATTGATAGGATGACAAAGCAATTTCGCTGCAAATATTCCCCAAGCGCCTACAGATGTGCTTCATCCGCATAGGTTGCTTATGATCGTGCTGACTCAGAGCGTCATGTTACCAATTATTTGGGTCACTTTCAAAAACTTATGGTTTGGACCAAATTTGACTGGCGGGCGTGCTTCAAAGGAGCTGAGGCTATGATGACATCTAGTGAAAGATTTCATATTGCAAGGCCAAACTAAAAAAAAACAAAAACCCTGCTCTCCCCCCCATGGTTACATCTGGATCGTTAGAAAGCTCATTTACTTCCAAAGGGAACTCTCAGTCGGCATTAGAAAGTGTCAGGAAGACTGGAGTTTAGCAAATCCACAGATGTAAACCTTCTTGTCGCTTCTTCTTGAAACCTCTGGATCTGCTTATCTGATTACTAACACTCTTAAGCTGACGCTGAGGCGCACACAGTAAAAGATGCTGAGTATTTTCTCCTTTTCCCCAGTGTCAATGAGAGAGCGACAGTGCAAGTTCCCACTGGCTTGCATTCTCAGACGGTCGTGACAGGATGAAGTAATTACTGAGTGGCTGACACACCAGCATGGTTAGGATTTATCTCCTCCAGGAAGAGAGATAGCCAAATCACAGTTTACCCACATCGAGCTCCCAGTTCAGGCTTGATCCCGCAGCTGCAAATGATGGAGCCACACACAGACACTCTGACACCGTGCAGTCACATGCGTGCACCACACACCCACATGCTTAAAAGCTCTATGCTGGCATGTACAGCCGCCCAACCGCAGCTGGGAACCGTGTGTTTCTCCTTTATACTACAGTACAGTACAGCGTGCATGTACGAGTATGTCACCACATGCCTTGACCCAGCCCTTTCTTCCTGTCAAACACACCTACTAGCACCATCAAAGCAAGAGGAAAGACAGCATTACGCAGGTGTTTAGGTGAGACGGGGCAAAAGAAGACAGGTGACAGCACAGTGCTGTTTAATTTACATCCCCTCTTTGACTAATAGTTCTACCTCAGAGCATGGCAGCTTTGATCCGCTGACACACAGGTGTATTTTTACCATGAGGCATTGCATTGCTTTTTGTCCCTGTAATTAAAGCAGGAAACGGAGAACTCTGCGTCTGCTTGTGTGATCGAAGGAAAAGACGTGCTAGGAGCGATGGAGCTCTAGGGATAATTTCTGTGCTAAGGTCCTCGGTGATTTGTACCATTCGTTTGATGTGCCGTGTCTCACAGGCACACATACATCAAGCAAAGCATGAATGTCAGCCGTGAATCAAGGTCACAGTGTGTCACACACACTGATCACTCGTTTCCTCTTTTCTTCTATCTACAGTCTACAGTAGCAGTAGCAGTAGTGTGTGCGAGACAGAAAATGGGCCTAAAATAATGCCAGACAGCAATCTCAAGATAAAACTCGTGATGGCCCCCACAACAGCTTCATTTAACAGTAGAGATGCAGCTCCCTCTAGTGGTGACAAAGGTGTATTGGAAAACTAAAAACAGAAGTATGTAATATATGAACTGCAGTGTATCTTACTGGAAAGAAATCAGTTTACTATTAGTTTGATACGGTAAAAAAGAATATGTAGTTGCTTATTCGTATACAAAACCTTTTTCCTACTTCTCTTGTTTGATTTTATACCTGCAAAATAAGAAGGAATGTCTTTCCCCCTTGTATTCATAGCTTAGTGTTTAACCATTTTAATCAACAACCGTACTTTCACCTGACCTCTTTATCTCCTTTCTTCTGTTTGTCTTTTTATACGGATTACTAAAAACCTGGCATTAGCTTTGCACACAGCACTAAGGGATTAGGAGGCTGATGAAAGAGTGAGGATGAAAGTGCAGCAGAAAGTACTGAATAAATCTGTGTAACTATGCAGACAAGTTAGTGAAAGACACCAAAGACATGCCGGTCTGTTTATACTATAAAACGACACAAATGGAATAGTTTTAGTGAGTATATTTTGTTTTCATTAAGCTTGATTTCAGCATAGTAACAGGATGATACACTCTCCACACTGTACCTGTGGTGTACAGAGTTAAACAATATATGCAAAAGACCTTTCACAACTGATAAATACAGATGTTGTTTTTTTTTACTCTAATAGAAATATATTTTGGAGATCATTTGTGATTACAGCTGACCCACAATGTGAAGAAATCATCTAATGTTTCACACAGAGATAATAAAGCACATTAGAATACAGAAATCCAAACGATGACCAGGACATATGCTGCTACACACGAAAAGGTTTGGTTCTGTTTTTTTACAATGTTCTTTCCTGCTGGGAGAAGACGTTTCTGAAACCCTGTACTTCAATCAGTTTAAATGTCAATACATTGCCATTTCAATATATGGTGCCGCAGAGGAAACGTTTATCATGATGAATGTCAAGCCACTGCTGATGAGTTGGAGCAATTTCTGAATCAAACTGGGGGTAATGATCCCTCAGGGTAAAAATGGGTACAGCAAAGAAATTAATGGAATTCAGCTGTGAAAAATGACTTTAGAGCACGAGCACAGGCAAAGAAACAAAGAAACCTGGTGTAAACCGTCTGTAAACCATCGAATGCCATACAGCCATAGAGTAAGGCAAAGTCACTTAACTCAAACCTGTCAACTTTTTACCCCAATCATTACGTTTTTGCAGTTTAGCTTGCAATTGCTTTATTTATTACTTGATAATAAATAAAACACCTGTTACTGGATGTGTCACTATGACTAAGGACTTCCTGGAATAACATGTCAACAGCTGAGACTCCAACTCAGAGTCACTAAGGCCTCTCTCATTTACATCACATTAACCTAATCCCACATGACTATGACCTAGTTGGATCAGTGGAAATGCATGTGTACTGTACGTGTGTGTGTGTATGTGTGTCCATGGCATATTGACCTCAGTTGGATCTGTGGCCTTGTCTGAAAATAGAAAGCAGAGATCTGGTAGGTGAGCAGGCAGGCGGCATAGCTGGCATCACTGGCGTGCATGAGCTTAAGTGTGTGCATGAGTCACTCAAACACAGATGGTCGGCTAGAAACATGGGACCACAGACTGCTCATCTGTCACGCAGTAGGATGTTAGGGGCCTTCCATCTATGCTTGCAGCCCCTAAACTGACTTACCCTCCGCCCTCTGCATAATCACTTTTACAAGCACATAAGCCTGAGATGAACCCTTATGAACTCCAGTGCCACAGGGACCCTTAGTCTGACCGAAATAAGTGGACCCTGCAGGGGCGTGTATTGTAATGCTGTGCCAAGCGTTGCTCTGTGTGATGCACCTGTCTTCCCCCCCCCCCCCCAATCAGAGATATAATACCAAAATAGTCTGGGAGCTGGAAGGTGATCAACATTTCACAGCTACCATGAGCAGAGGGGGAAGCAAATTGCATGTTGGTTATATCAGTGTGCTCATATACTGTCCTGTTAGCAGGGAAAACAAGTTGCAGAGTTGCTGTGGCTTATTATAAATGTCACTACTTTGTTAGCTATGTAAGTCTATGACTCCACAGACAATAAATAGAGTTTAAAAAAATGTTGCTTTACAGAATTAATATTCTAGTCTCTTTCAAAATAAAACAATAGCCTAGTCTATATACCATTTTAAATATTAGAAACTATTTGAATTCAATGATTTAGAACATTTTTTTATTTAATTGTCTCTGTCATCGGCACTGTAGCTGTTAACAGATTCAGGAGGATTCTTCCATTTTCATGTGAAGCATGAATAAGCAGAAAGCATGGGATGGTCGCAGAAAGCTTCACCGTCAAGCCTGTCACAATACAAACACACCTTCCGGCTCACGCTTTCACAGTAAAGGTCTGCGACGCTTTTTTTAAATTGTACTTGCTGACCTTATGACGTTAAATACCTTTACTCGAATACAATAAGAGAAGGTAGACCAATTCCCTTATGTTATGTGCTGTCTTCAGTATCATTTTAATCCGCTAACTCGCCACTCCCCCCCCCTCCCTCCCCTTTCCCGGCACACTTTATTTTGAAAGGTCCGTCTCCTCACTTCCCTTTCTCTGCCTCTCTGGCCGCAGCTCGCCTGCCGCCGGGCATCATGCTCCACTCCCAAACAGATGAACACAACAACAGCAGCTTTTACTCACAAAGGCGAATCCAGTAGTCACACATGCCGAGCAGCGCGCCGTACAGACGCTGGAGCAGCGTCATGAGAGACGCGGGGCTGCCACACTGAGCTGGGATCACAGGAGGAGTCCTCTCTCCTTCTTTTCCTCTTTCACTCTGACGATATTGGATCTTATGTCAGGATGTGGACGCGCCTTGATCGTACCCCCCGCCCCACACAAACACTTAATAATACTAACTCATTCAGCACTGGCTGGGACAGTCTCTGCCTCTGTATCTGCTGGTGGTTAACACACATATATATGAAGCTTTTTATTTTATTTAGTTTCTGTCTAGAAATGTCAAACTCTAACATATTGATTAGAAAAATCAAAAACAAACAAAAAAAACCTTTACACCCATACATGAGTGTAATTATATGACCATTAAAGACTGTTCCACTCTTAATAATAATATATTATTGCAGACATGACCCCTGTCAGCCCAGTGTCAGCCCTAGTGTCAGGATGAGATGCTAAATTCAGCCTTATGTCCGCCACCTTGTGGTAAAAGCTGGCTGACTTTACACTGAGCATTTTCACACCCATTGGCAGAGTCGCCTGTAATGTTTCTATTAAATATCCCACGATCTATCTTTACAATAGGGCTTAGTGGGGCTGGGATCTCCTAGTGAATGATTGTGCTCACATGACATAAAACACTTTGGATAACGCCAATCCAGATTCTACCTTTTAGCCTGAACTTGCACAGACTATTGTCTACTGTACAGACTACATGGCAACATGCAACAATAAGCTGGTTGCACATGACTCATACGGGCCTGAGGATTGTTTACCTTCCTGACCTCATCATTCAGTGTTAACGGGCGAGCAGATGTTCAAATCCACAGAAACTGACTGGAGCAACATGGAGCAAGGTAACACTGCTCAGCGTCATCAGGACCGATCGTTCTGTCAGATCTGATGCGGCCGCAGGGGCCCTTCACCTGTGGTCCTTCTCAAATGCACTTTGAGAGGGGACCTTCTCCAAACACATCAGGAAACACACACACAGGGCCCCGGAGCAGCATTTTCTTCGCTTTTATAACATCTGAGTCACCCTGGCATATGACAAACACATTTTGGGCTTGCTCGTAGAGATATGTGTGGGCCGGTGGAGGTGTGAGGGGAGATCTGGCCAAATGCTTGATTTTGATTTGCTCAGGCTTTGGTGGACTGTCCCCCTGTCACTTATCGTTAGCACACTGGGAAATCCAAATATATTAACTCTGACAACCTCTCTCAGAACAGAACTCTTGGAAATCTGCCCGTGTTGGCAGTGATTGTTGTTAATTGGGTCAAGCTGTCTGCTAGTTTTCATCCACCCACTCTCACTGCTACTGTTAAAAGAAAAGGCAGAGGTGCAGTGCTGTGTTACGCTGAGCCCCTGGGGGCAGTGTTGTACTGGGTTTATTTTAGCCTGTGGTACAGTGGAGCTGGGAAAACACAGGAGCTCCAAGTAACTGCAAAACAGAGAAGCCTGCATAACAGGACATAAACAAAACAGTAAATAGTAATATATTAAGCTGCTAATCAGTGTCACCAGCTTGAACATATACGATAACTATGGAGGTTTAAACACATAAGGAAACATCTTAATAAAGTGTTCTTGATGTACTATTTTGCCATAAATGTGTTCTGTTTTTCTGACATCTCCACTCAGCCTGTAGGTTTATTTTTACAGAAATGTCAGTCTTCTTGCATTTCCTGTATCATGTGGAAACAAGTGGCTTTCTCTGAAGATAATCCCTGACTCATAGATTAGTAAGTGAATATTATTCAAATCAGAGAGTGCAGATGCTTTTTCCTGTCATTATTCATTGAAGGGGCTTTGAAAGCACCTCCAGCGAGCCTTTATTTGGGCAGCAGTGGCCTGCATGCTTCAAATGATTACTTAAGGAATGTTTTATTGAGCATGACGCCTCTGTTCAGAGCTGTAGGAAATTCACAGCCATTAAATTAGACATTGTCCTGTAGCCCGTTACAATGAGCTAGGGCAGGAAAGCCTCCCCTTTCACTCAATCCTGAGCACCACCGAAAGATAGTGGCTGCGAAAAATGAGGCCGGATAATTGACAGCAGATCACTGAGCTGGGGAAACCAGGGGTGAGAGGAAGAGAAACACAAAACTGTGGCACATTTCCCAGACTTAAGACCTGTGTGCATACTCTGCCTAATTGAAGGTCAATTCTTCCTCTTAGTGAAACAACAGGTTGATTTACCCACACACCTAAGTGCTCTCGTGAAAAGGCAGGGGACCTACTGTAGCTGCAGCGTAAGGAAAGGAAGGGAAAGACAAATCAGAGCGAAGAGGTGATGAATATGTTAACTCGAGACGACGTGGGGTGGAGGAGCCAGGGCTTAGAGGCAGTGAAATCCTCACATTAACCGATTGCTATGGATTTTCCCAAGCTTTAGAAAGAGGATCTGCTCCAGATTCTGTTAAACCCATCCAAAGGAGCTGACGTCTAGGCCAACATGTCTGTCCAAGGCAATAGTAATATGTGCGCGTGAGTGATTCTGCGTTGGCACGTGTATGCGTATGTGCAAGTTTGAGTGGGCACAGAGGCGGGCAATAGCAGCCGCAACCACTTGACGTTCAAAGAGAAGAGATCAAAGTACAGCACCTCACTTTGGTCTCCTTCTTCAGGATTAAAAAGATCATCAATAATAATGTGCTGGAGCAGCACGGTGGGCAAACTGGAGAGGGGCACGAGCGGAAGGTGATAGGTTTCTCCTGTGTATGTGTGCGTGAGCGTATGTGTGATATTTTGGCGGTTCGCCGCAGGGACAAGTGGGAGCCGAAACCATAAGTGAAGGCTGTTTTTTCTGGAACTGGTGCCTGAACCATCCTTCAGAAAATCATGCAATATTCACTACAACAACGTTTTCACTTCTCACTTTGGGCTCCCAGTCAATTTCCTGTGAAATATCTGAATGTGTGTGTGTGTGTGTTGACATGCATCCTTCTCCATGGTGAAATGGCAGATAGAAAGAAAAGTGTAAAAGCTGTAACTGTTTGCTTGGCAACCACCACTTATGTGTCGCTTATCAGTTGTGGAACAAGTACTCAGTTCATTTAAGTAAAAGTATCACTACCAAAGTAACAAGTACACGTCCTGCATTAAGTAAAAGTACAAAAGTATTATTTTAGGACTGATTTTAAGATTTTATTATTACAGTATATTGTAGTTGGTCAAGATAAACCTTTAAATAAAGCAGTAGAGTAAATTAAGTGCAAATAAAGTAAAAAGTACCATAAAATGAAGCAACAGTAGCTACAATCCACCATTAGGTGTGAAATTCTGAATATCAGATTTACAGGTGTCTATGGGTGTTAATTAAGGTTTAGGTATGTTAATGAAAATGCCAAATATAACTTGTGAACCCTGCCAATGTACTTCACGCTTTGTGTAACATTGTGTTCAAAAATCTGAAAATTGTAATTACAGTAACTACTCCGCTACTACATGGTGATAGTATTGACAAGGCCGGCGAGACAGGTAAAATAATCAAAAGGAGTTTTTTTTTTTCCTATTCTCCGTTCAACTTCCCTCTCTTCCTCTACTGTTCAATCACAGTCTTCCCCCGGGCGAAGAAAAAGGAGAGGAAACTAATTAATTACAGTGACTGACGACTCAGTGGTGAAGATCCAAGGAGGTGATGTATTGTGCAGCAGTAAAACTATGACAGTAATCTGAGGCAATCCTCTACCTTCACAGCCGACCACGGTGAACTGCTTTCCACACCGCCTCATAATATATCACTTGAACCTGCTCTTCCCTTCTCGTTTTGTTTGAGCTCCAATTGTAGCCGCGGAAGCAATAAGGTTGGCAGCAAATGAAGGTCAAGGGTCAGATGAAGCCGACAGCCAGTCACATTGAGCTATGGGAGCCGGTCAGAAGATTGCCCTCCGTTGGAAGCAGCACCATAATGTCGGCTCGTCTGCAGCGACCACACAGCAAACTGATACCATTTCTCTTTACTGTACTTTCACAACATTCATCCATCAAGTGACGACTTCAGGTTGGAAAAATGGATGTTCATTAAATTGCCAACAGCTGTGAAGCTACTGCAACAGACATACGTGCTACATAGCCCACATACACACACTCACTTTTGTTTAGTCATTCATTTTTTTAACCTGAGAAAGATGAGCACTAAACTTCTAATAAAGAAAGTTGCATCTGTGTGTGAGAGGCACCGGACAGATAAAGGGAAAAACAAAGAAAGCACCTGTGTCATGAGGAGCAGCAGTGTAGGTAGCATGACAGAGCAGCTGTCTAGCTTGAAAACTAGACTTTAGTCCCTACAGCACTTCACTTGATAGATGGTCTTCATTATCTCTTCCTTCCTGAGGGGAAGGAGCTCTGCATATTCTCTCTTGATCTTATCAGTCTCCATTTATAGATAAATAACTACCACCACACAATAGAACAATCAACTGAATCCTCCATTTCCCTTAATTGTACTGTTAGCTCGAACTGTCAATTGATGTGCAATAATAAAAACACTGGGGTAAAACTTCAGATTTTGACTAATTTCATTAACAGAATATGAAAATTATAGACTTGGATGATGTTGAAGCAGATGAAGCAATTAAATAAATGTTTGTTGAGAGTCAACGGTAAGCCCTTTGAATTGATTGAACCACTTTTTCCATTCTTCCAATTTGCAGTAAATGTGTTTAATTAGCTGCTTGTAACCTTGTCGGTTAGTATGGGGAAAGGCTGTCTTTTAATGGCCATAATTAAACAAGAATGGAGGAGTGTGTCAGGCGAAGGTGACTCAACACGCACGATGTAAGGGAATAGCATTCGGATTTGCAGTGGGAAACACAGACCAACCCAGTGCTGGATGCCAGTAGCACTCAGCATCAATACTGCATGCCGTAATGTTGGAGAGCCAAGTGCTCCAGACCATGAGGCACACAACAGGGCTAAAATAAGACCCAGCAGCCACTGAGCTTCACGGATCAAATAAGCTCTTATGTGGAAACAACAGTTCTGTATTCATCTGATTGTGTTTGAGAAGAAATCTGGGTCAGATGAATAATAATGTCGAGAGTTTGGGTCTGCATTCGCAAAATGAAACAGGTCTTTGGTGAACTAACCAAGTTAACTATATATATATATATATATTTATTATATAAAAATTCTCAGTGCAGGACTTCAACATAAAAATGAAAGAATTAGATCTCATGTCCAAACTTAATACAATGTGAAATCTCCCTTTACATTAACTGCAGTTCTAAATTATTTATATTTCTCTGTTGACACTATTCACATGCTGCATAACTTAGACACACAGCACATCTATAATGGATACTTTCTATGCATAAGTATCAATTTATAATGTGCTTTGGATTATGTATGTTCACACGTTCATGAGCATGAGTATGTGTGTGTCGAGTGCATGTTCCCACCGACCTGTGCTGCTCTGGATGGTTCTGACAGTGGTGGTGGAGCGAGGGGGGGAGTTGGTCCTTCTGTTGCCCACCATGACACCACCCTCCTCCTCTTCCTGCGAGCAGCCTTTCTCTATTGCGCGCACGTAGCTGTGGCTCCGCATGCGAAAGCAGCCAGGCATGGGCAGGTCCAGGGCATCAACCGCCTGCGACTCCATCTCACTAAACACTGACTCACACACCGCCTCGATCTGCCCATTCACCTCCACCTCACTCACCTGTGAGGAAAACGACACACACGCAGATATACAGTACATGCGCGCACACCCAGACGACAATACACACACACGGAAGAATACCGGCATGCATGTGTGGGGAAATATAAAAATGCACAGACACAAACTACCACAGTGCAAGACAAATGCGAATGGACAATATAGTCTAGGTGCAAAACCCAGTGATGGATCTTATTAGTGCTGCTCAGTGTAAAGCACCTTTCTACTGATTAAAGCTTCATTAGGCAGGAGCTACACACCAATCAGCTACAACTTTAAATAATATTGCCTAATATTGTGTAGGTCCCCATCACCTGGTATCTGGAGCCGTGAAGTCAATAGCACATTCTCGCCCTGTCAATTGAAAGGTGGGTGCCACCGTGCATTGGACTCCTAAGGGGGATCCTGGTGTCATATCTTCCCCGGTAAACTATGTTCATATGCTCATTGTAAGTGCTTTCTGTAGTTGGGTCTCTGAGCTCTCCCAGTTCAATCAATTTTGTCATGACTCGGAAACCTAATTAGACGTATGGACAAATTTGGTTTTCTAACATTTACATTTACATAGCGACTTACAAGGGTAGGCAGGGTAAAGCAGGGTAAGTGTAAGGAGGTCTTGCCTAAGGACCCCTACTGGAGGTAGGCCACTGTAGCTTTATAACACATTTTTGCGTGGTTTGATGTGGTTTGTCATCAAACATTTACATCTTTTACGATAATACTGCCTTGTGAAGCTTTAAGTTGTATATAGAAATGTGCAGGTTTTAAATAAAAGATATATGGTAGATAAACAAAAACAACACCTATGGAGTACAGAGGGGGAGGAATCACTGTAGGTTAGAACTTCAAGGGGCCATACTCAATACCATGAGTATTGTTATTAACAGTGTTTAATGGGACATGGGATTTGAGGGAATCTACACCTACATCACAATCTAGTGCGGTATGGGGATTAAAAGGAACTGGAGCAAAAAAAAAAAAAAGAATATTCACCAGACTTGTGCAATGGAGGTATGTTACATGTTGGGTTGAGTAAGGAAAGAAAACATCAGCCTACATCCCATTCCTTGAAATTGCTGTTGTTCAGCTAGTGCAAATAAAGAAAAGCTTGCTAGATGCACAGCGAGCAACACATAGGAATGGGATGTAGCCGGGAACTAAAGCTACTGGACAAATGTGAGTGTGTACTATAGAGCTTGGAATCAGAAAGGTTTGTGGACCTCGATTCAATGATTTAAGCCTCTTTTTGTGAGGCTTTCTCTGTGTCAGTTCACACTCTATACACATACAGTGAGGGTGAGTAAGATAGAGAGCCTAGCAGCACCTCTTTTATTCAGTGGCATTTTTGCAGATGCCAGGTCCGGTGTGTCATTCTCCTCCGGGCTTGTTCTATGCCAGGACCTGAAGGGATGTCTCAAGGGTCCATCATTCAGTTGGCAAAGCAAAGTGTTGCCCCTGGGCTTTTGGAGAGGAGTACATATCCTCATCACCCAGGCAAAAAGGTAAGCTAAGCTCTCCTGTCACTCCAAATAATGTCGAGCACGAAGCCGTGCACAAAATCCAAAATGACTAACATATTATTTAGCAGCAGCTGTGACAGTAACAGACTTACACTGTTTCCGGGCCAATTCTTCAATATGTTCAATAACCATCAAATCAAGGTAACTGCCCATCATCCTTTGAAACCAATCTATTTCAATTACTCATAAAATTCACATGGCTGGATTCGAAACCTTGTTTTTTTTTTCCCTCTCATATTGCAGATGCCAAATTGAGAAGACCATTTTTAGCCTGTCATGTTGCTTCACAAAGTAAGCTCAGGCAGAAGGAGCATATTAGTGCATCTGAATTCGCCTGTAATCATCTGAGCTCCAGAAAACAGCGCAGTGGTGTACACTAATTGAAAGATTGAGGGGGAGTTTGTACTGTTCGTACTTTGCCAGATGGTGACCTGATGGTTAATTCAGGCCTTACAACTGCTACTGGTGGGATTTCCTCCCCCTGCACGACCTTATTGGACATAGCAGTGGAGGTACAGCGGGTGTAATGGCCAACGGCAGAAAGGCATGGACCCCTGGGTGCCACTAACCTGGCTGATGGTGCTCATGGCTCTCATGTAGCTCTCGTTTCGCGAGCGGAATTTAGGCGAGGCCAGCAGCCCTGCCGGGTCCAAGCTGTCCAGACTCCTATTGATGGAAACCTCACTCACCGCCCGCAGGTAGCTGTGACTCCGGATCTGCAGTTTGGGCGAGTGCTCTGTGGAAATCCTGCCGCAAGCGAAGCAAAGAGGAAGAGGAGGAACAAAAAGAATAAATAATTGAACTCAGGAAAAGGAAAAGCTGGGTATAAGGCGAGAAACTATCAAGACAGAGACAGAATCGGAGCAGGTGATAGGAGAGGAGAGGAGGAATTAAGAAGAGAGTCAGAGAAAGTACTTGCAAAGTACTTGGCACTGTGTATGAACCCACAGATACGGATCAATCCACAATTGCTTCAGGAAAAACTGTTATCTAATCAACAAGCGCAGTACTATTGAGAAACACTCGCAGTAGCTTAGATAGTGTGTCCTTGAAGCACATTGTAAGCACTTTCAAAAAACACTTAACAGTAAGAACACTCATACATACGTCAAGAGAGGGAAAAGAGCTGTGTGTGTGTGTGTGTGTGTGTGTGTGTGTGTGTGCCTGTGAGATAATACGGATAGACACAAAACACACACACACATGCATAAACACATCCCATCTCCAAGGATGATGAATAGGTGTCTCATTAGCTCTCATCTGCGTCCAATCCCATTTCCTAGCATGCTTCACACCTATATGCAGGTGTGTGTTTGTGAAGAAAGCTCTGTGTGTGTGTGGGTGTATGTGTGTGTATGTGTGTGTTTAGGTTATTCAGCAATTTAATATGAGCTAAACAATTTATTATTTAGGGGAAATAAAACCTAAAAAGCCTACTTGTCTTCCTCATGGTGAACACCATGGTTGACTAAGCCAACTTACGGGACACCATGAGCAGAGGGAAACAAATTACTATACAGATTAAAACGTCTATTCTCACGTCAGCTTTAATAAGCAAAGGTCTAGTTCTCCCTGTTTTTCACACTGTTAACGTCTCTCATTTTCACACGTGGATATATAAATACCTTTGTGCCCGCATACACATACTGTACACATACACAACCCTTACTTTCTGCCTCCAGGTCAGGTCGGCTTTAATTATGTATTTTCCTCCTTAAAATAGAACGTGGTTACTGCAGCAAAGCAAACTGGATTACTCATTCCTGGATAAAAGAACAGAGGGGAGAAGACGGAGGGCAGAGAAACAGGTAATGGGAGGCCAGATGAGCTATAGAGAGGGGAATAAGGATGGTGATTTCATTAGAACAGTTACTAAATTTAAAATACATCTCCGCGTAGTCAAACTGTCCTCTGGGGTTTTTAATCTTCAGCAGAATTTACTGAGAGCTCCTATATCAAAGCTTTCTAGGGTGACTCATGCTTACAAGTTCATTTTATCAGCACAGTTCATTCTTTTTTAATCACAGGTTTCCAATTTGAGGTCTTCCATAGAAGCACGGTGCTTTTAATACATATTTAAAGCCGCGTTTCTCTGCTGGTAGGTTTGACAAACAAATGTGGGATGTGGTGTGTGGATGTGTCACACAACACAAAGTGCAGCTTTATTCGACTAATTCTGGGATTTTTAATTCTCTCTGACCTGATTTCATCGTCAAAGCATGAGTTGACCATGAAAAAAGAGGACTAGGCAAAAGTGGCTGATTTAACCAGCTCACATATTGAAGCCTAGAGGTGACATTAGACAACAATAGGCTGTCTGACAATCTGGAAATAGAGCTTGGAACAATTAAAATATTTACTGAGATGAGTTGATCAACAGAAATTTATTTTTTAACAATAGCTGATTAATTGTTTAGTTAATTTTTAGGCATAATTGTTATACAACAAAATACATTGTTCCTCTATGACTAATTGGGAAACTTTGTTCATACTCTTGTTTATGTTCCAACTCATTTCAACTTCTTGTTTTAGTCTTTTAAATCAGTTTAATCATTTTTCTTCCCAAATTTTCTGGGGCACCATGCTCCAGTGGAGTCAATATGATGATAGAAATGAAATAAAATCTATCTTTCAACCAAGAAATAAAATGATAATTTACATCCCAGGCTTCGCAGATTGGCATGAATCATCCATAACAACCACCTGAAGTCTGTGACTGTGGGTGATGCGCAGAGGAATCAAGTCGGAGAAGAATCTATCCACACCATTATCTCTATCCACGCCTCCCCTTGATTTCCCTGTGGGGCTGATTATAGGCCGGATCAGTGAAGTCTATTGAGGCAACTTGAATGGCAGACCCAGGCTGTAATCAGTACCACCAAAGGGGAGGTCAGTCTGTCCCAGGGTGTCCCTCAATGGAACAAGTGACATTAATGAACATACTATCCTCTGCCAGTCAGAAATCACGGCTGTCTAAACCTGTCTGCTGATTTCCGCTACACTACACAGCATCCCTGTAATCCTGAAGCTTTTTTTTTTCCTCATCGGTTTTCTTCCCTATGTCCTCTATCATCTTCCTTTGTCCTCTTGCTTCACCTCTCTACTGTCAATCGCTTCATCCTGTTTCCACACTTGAGAGGTTTTCTTTGTCCAACTCCCCTATCTTCATTACCTTCTCCTGTTTCTTCCATTTGTCACTTTTATTCAGTGAGTAAAAGTTGTCTCGGAGTGAGGCCTATGGTTGGAGCGATGGAAGGAGAGAATAACAAAGGTTTGTCTGGGAGGAGTCCTAACCACCTAAGTACATGCTTTATCTGACTGCTGTGTTTTAATAGGGAGGAAGGTTAGCATTGGGTGAGAGCAAACAAATCCCCCAAAGTTCTGAGGAGGAATTTCACCAGTCAAGGGCACAGTGGTCACAGAATAGGCTCTAAATCATATGGAACAACAAAGCTGATTATTGAATTCATTGCAGAGCGAGATACAGACTTGTGCCAGATCCCAGAAGCACAGTGTGAAAACAAGATGTCCGCTGCTCCCGCCTCATTCTCTATCTCCAATGTGCAGCACTGCAGTTTGGTTTGTTCCACTGGGTTCCATCAGACAATCACGGCCTTCTCCAAGCCAAATTCAAGTAATTAGTGGCCCCCAAGCTGCATCACTTTCACTTACATAAGGGCCATATGTATGTGTGTGCTTGTGTGTGTGTGTGAGCAGTAACAATGACTGAGCACCCACTGGTGTTTTTGTCTTCACTGTATATTACACAGCTCATCAGTCACAGCTCGGGTACTGCAACATAAAACTAGTCCAATTCTTTCACATGTAAGGCAGTTTTAATGGAATTATTTTAGGTCGCAGGTTGCCATGTCCAGCAAAAAAAATAAATAGTGGAGAGGCATGTTTCATTTTGCTAATTAAAGGAAGAAACGAACGTTTTTGACACCTCAGCAATGAGTCTGTTCAGAACAATGTTCCCACTGAAACGTAGCTGTGCACAATATTGTCAGCTTGATGCTTTTCAACACTTTAAGTCAGGGATCTTCTTGAGAGACTCTACACTGTGAAATAGTTAATGAGTCAAAAGTGTGAAAAAATGTGCTGCTGAGCAAAGAATGTCTTACGCAACAAGAAACAACTTCACGAAATTCTTCAAAAAGCAAAGACCAGCTTTTAACCTCATATCTTTCAAAAAGAAATCCTTTGAGAAATGTTTGATGAGGTTTCTTGAGAACGTCGCATTTACTTCTGAGGAGACTTCAGTAAATGAACAGGCGATATATGTATTTTCATTGAGCTTGTTAGATATACAGAAGTCATCTGTGAAGATAGAAGTCTGTGTCTGAGGTGTAATCACAGAATAGGTAATTAAGCCGAGGCCACTGAAAGCCAGGGAATCGCACGTAAGCCAGAGTGCTACTGGGAAGACAGTGATTCTTTCTGTTCGTGGACTTTCCTTTTTTCTTCCACTGCCTTTATATTTCCTGCATTTCACTGATACTACACACAGACACACCCATATTACAGTAGGTTCAGATGCATGTACTACATACACACTCCAACGTGCCAAACAGACAGACATACAGTTAAACCGTACATTAACACACAAACTAGTCAAAAGGTAATTAAATGGTGTTTATGATTAACATCGACATTTACTCAAAGACTGTTTTCGCACTGGACTGGCGCACACTCACTTGAGTGTTGTCATCTCTGTGAGGGACGGCTGGGTCGCCTTAAGGTAGCTGGCCCGCCGTGCCTGGACCTTGGGCGAGGGCTTGGGGCTGCAGTCCGAGTCGCCACTGTCTTCTTCTGCCATGGCCTTGATGTAGCTGCCGCTGCGCATTCGCCGGCATGGGATCTCATCATCCTTCCCTAACGGAGAGAAACCACTCCAGTCATCCTGAGGCACCTGTGGAGATGAGATAAGATAAGGTAAAGAGCAAGTGAACACAAGTCATCCTCTAGACTTGAGGGCTCATACAGATGCACTCACACGAGAATAAACGCATATACAGCCAGGATGCAATAATTCCTACTGTGGCCTGATATAAGTACCTGTATCACACAGTGCATGTCATGCCTTAGTAACAGCTTCACTGCAGGGCTGCCTTGATCATGCCACAAGCTTTGTGCCTTTTTTCTATCCTCTTATGCATACTTGTATTTTACAAGAAGTTGCTGCATCCTAGCCCCTGTCTGCTCTGCTGATTTTCACACACACTAATGAAGGTAAAAATAAAAGGAAGTAAAGCTATCTTCCAGCCCCTATTCTAAAAGAGAGAGAGAGAGAGAGTCAAAGACAGCAGACATGGAGAGAAAGGGAAAACAAAGGGGGTTTTGTTCGGTAGAACCACTGCAGCCCCAACATGAGTGGCTGTTAGGGAACCAGCTCTGAAGTGAAAGAAATGAGATACAGAGTGAGAGAAAAGTGCATGAGAGTCATTCAACAGACTGCTGCGTAGCTAGGAAACTAAGTTGACCTTGATGTCAGGGGCAACCACAGATTGTGTTAACATCTTGGGAAAGGCCGGGTCTGTGATGATGTTAGAAGAACGGAAATACTGCTATTGAGAATATAAGCCCTAAAAAAAAAAAGTTTTTAATCCTATTAACCTCGTAGCTGAGTGCAGCAAATTTAAGATTTTGTAGCCTGGATTTGTTGCACAAATACACACACACACACACAAAATCAGGCATTAAATTAAGCATCTGTTTAGCATCTGCCTGTGATTATGTATGTATGTGCACATCAAACACTGGATTACAGGATCCCATCCCAGTAGGCAAAGGAAACATCATGTCATGTCCTTGTTATCAGGATTCAGGTTTTTCCCTTCTGTCTTTCTAGACCAAAAAACAAAAACAAAAAAACAACGTTTCTTTTAGGTTTGGAATAATATTGGCGCAATGCAGCGACAACATCCCTCCTTGATCTGCTCCCTCGGTTTGCCAGGCTGTTAAAATGCACGGCCACGCAAGAAGTTTCTCTCTTTCTTTTATGCTGCCTCACTTTTGCTTTTCTGTCTTTTACATTATTCTTTGATGCCCTCCTCTTTAGCCCATTTTTTGCTCTCTTTTGGTCCCTACAATAAACTCACACATGTTGTTGCCTTATTCCCTCATGGGGCTTATATTTAAACTGAAGTGGGATTGGGTGTTTTGACACGTTTGCATGCGTGTGTGTACGTGTGTGTGTGTGTGTGTGTGTGTGGGGGCTAAAAGACTAGAGCATTTCTTTTAATTTCTTTGTCTGCTCCGATCTGGCTCCTTCTGATTTCACAGTCCTACTTTTTCTCACTCGCTTGCACACACCACCATCAGCCAGTGCATGGGAAAATTTGACATTTATGTTTCTGATCTGCTTTCATCTGCTTATTTATTGTAAAATAAAACTGTGACACTGCATGAACCTGACCTAGCAATCGACACTAATTCAAGCACTCACTGCATTATTAGTGCATGTGAAGGTTAAGTACACTACTCTGTGAACTTTGACATGGTGTACAGTACAGACGTAATAGTATAAACATCCACATGCTCTTGTATGAATAATTCCATGAAAGTGGTCACAAACACAGAGGAGCAGATGACATGGTGATTTGGCAAAAAATGTTTTATGACGAAAAGAGAGAGAACACAAGAATAATAATTATTTGAGACATAGGGAAGGACAGGATGGGGACCGAGCCACTGCTTTCCTGCGTAATCCCTCTAACTTGCAGAGACATGCACACAAACACAAATAAATGCAGAAAACCAGAAGCATGGAGGAGCAGCTGGCCCAAGATGATGAATGAAGCATGACATTCGAGAGGTCAGCCTGTTTTATAACAGTCCTACCTGCAGGAAGTGGCAGGTGCGTCCCTGCTCAGCTTTCACTAGAGCTTTATCTAGGTTGACTGAGGCCTTCTGGTAGAACTCTCTTGCTCTGCTCACCGTCAGAGTAGAAGACCACGAGCTCTTCTTCAGCTGCATTTGGCTATCCAGCGTGCCAACAACTGGCAGCCCTCCACTTTTTCCTCCAGAGCATGTTGCGCACTTCACGTCATTGTTGCTGCGTGATGTCTTGAGAGAGTGAGCGCTAATGGTGTTATAGGACTCCATGAAGTACTGTGACTGGGATTTGTTTGGGTGGCGCCCCATAGTCATGACCTCAGAGGGCAGACCTCCACTACTACCCCCATGGTGATGGTGGTAGAGGCACACCTCCCGGTCGAGTGTGTCATCTGAGCTCCAGTATCCTGAGATGGCAGTGCGCATCTTAGGCTCTGACTTGGAGCGGTCTTTGCTCTTACTGCGCTTGCTGTGCTTCAGGGTGCCAGAGGACGAGGGAGGGTCATCAGGACTGGATTTGTTGCCATTCATTCTTCCGCTCCCTCCTCCTCCAGACCCGGAAGGCCCCTCCAGGGAGTGAGACTTGGTGAAAAGCTTCTGGACAGAGTGAACAAGGTGGCGGATTCGACCAGGGCTGTCACTGCGTTGGTGCTCCACTGCAGTGCGCTTGTACTGCAGTGTGTGGTAGCCTTCACGCCGCACCGGCGCCTGGCGCTCAAACTGCTCCAGCAGGTTCGAAGGAATATGATTGTTGTTTCCTCCACCTCCGCCATTTCCCTTACTACTCCCTGATGGCCCTACATAAGGCACCACAGCGCCACATTCCTCCTTCAGCTCATGGTGGGAGCTGTAATGTCTGCGAGGGAAGGTGCAGCTGGCCAGATCAGGGTAGGCACTGCACTCAGGCTGGAAAGAGTTACATTGGTTGTAACAGGCATGGTCAGTAGGATGAGCCTCCCCAGGGTTGAGCAAGTAGGACCGACGATCTGAATGTCCCAGTGTCATGGAGTCATACGAGGGGTCGCAGGTCACTGTGTGGTGGTGACTGCGGCTGCTGGACAGGCCTTTCATTGTCATTGCGGCTTGCACATCCAACTGCTGCTGCACAGGCCCCAAAACTAGCTCTACAAAGAAACACACAGCCATGACGAATAAAAGACAAACAAACAAGAAGAGAGAGACAGACAGAAAATAGAATTATAAATATCTCACATTTGCATACACTCAAAGCACAGTGCAATGTCTTCAGCTCCTTCATTTGAAGAAGATACTTTTTGGCATGCTTTCACAGATTAGAAAACTTGCTGATGTTGATGGGACTTAGACCTATTATTCTCTTCCAACCTTTTATTTTTGTCCTTCAAAACTTCAAAAGGAGCACTGCTAAATATAGCAGCCACTTGGCATGTGGTTCCTGACATCCAGATCTGTCCTCAAGCTTCCTCTTCTTATTTGCTCTGATAGTTTTCAGTGAAACAAAGTGACAGGGGATTGAGGAAACTGAGAGAAACAAAGGAAGAAGAGGTATCAGGAAGAGTTCAAATCTATTTTCAGCTCAAGTATGTGCTATATTTATTCAAGGTTACTGTTAGAAATTAAGCATCAGTGTAACTCGACGCACAAAATAATGAGAAATTGGTGGTGGGAATGCAGAGAAACATTCATTCTCTGCAGAGAGTCTTAATCCCTCAAATAATCTCACCGGAACTGCTCAGTGCAGTCTCCTTAAGTCAGTCCAGTGCTTTCGCAGAACAGTGGATGTAATGGATTGGGCAATACTCAAAAAGTGCATTCATTTTGCTTTACCTGCTCTGTGTGTACACATGCACATCCCCCCACCCAACGAACACAACAAATGATCACAGCCTGAGCCTGCACTTTCCCTCCATACCTCTAGTTCTCCTCTAAGGGCAAACTAATTGGCCAGTAAAACCCAGCTGACAGCTTCTGGGCCAGTTGAGGCAACCAGCAATAAATGACCTTTCCCTCACATGGTGACATGAAAACAATGGCATTCATCAGTGCCCTTAAACTGCTTTCCTTATCCATCCGGGGCTGTGGCTGGCTAGCCACTGAACCCATACTGTTTCCAAGGCACTGGAGGTGAAGCTAACGAGACAATAATAAGAGCCCACACACACTAGTATAGCCCTGTGACAGCAGTGTGGCCAAGCCTGTGCAAGGAATTCATTACTGCCATTTATAACGCACTAGGAAAGGCCACTGTGGTAAATATAAAAAAAAAAAGAGGAGGAGGAAACTAAGGGAGGAAAGATAAGAGAAAATGAGGGAGACGGGCCAAAATGAAACATCCTATCAGTTCTTTACATATCTAGAGGACACTGTGTAGGGCACGTGCATGATGTATTTATGGGGATGTATATATAGTTAGTCAGATTTAATGTTTTCTTTGATGTGACTGTCAAGTGGATGGTGGATTAATTGAAAAATCCACGGAAAATATTCAAGCAATTCCATGTCTACACTGAACCAGGAGATCAAATCACTCTGGGAGAGAATTAAGCTAATATATTATTCTTGCTAGAGAGAAAATACAAAATATACAGTGGTCAATCCCCACCTCCATCTGCAATATTCTTATTCTATTATTAAGAGAGAACTCACATAAAGCACACACTGTAAAGACATGCATAGTGTCCGCTTCTTGCAGGGCACTTAAGAGGGCTGAGTCTAACTGGAGGTATTCATTGCAGCTGACAGAGATCCCTTCTGTTGGCCGCTGAAGCACAGAATGTGACCTAAATAAAAGGCCCTCGCGGTGATCCACAGCAGCGTGTTTGTGGCACAGCTGTCTGCAGCACTGCACTAAAGCTGAAAAGCTGAAGTTGGGTCATGCTGGCTTTCTGCCTACTAGCCACACACACACACACACACACACACACACACACACACACACACAAAGACACAGTCATACAAATACACAGTGTATCTGACAGGATGCATATCCATGCTGAATTTTGATGCTGTTAGCTTGTAAAGTGCAGTTTATCAATGAGAAGAAGGGGATTTGCTGGTTCTGCCATGTCTGTCAGGTATGGCCCGCAGTGACATGAGGAAAGCTCATGGACAGCTGTGGTTATTTATTATGCTCCATGTCCATTGTAGCTGACTGACCCAGTTCTACTTATCTGGTAACCTGGGTACCACCTGGACATGCCATACTACAACTCTGAAATACTTCAATACTTCTAATTACAGTGTGTGACTTCTTTGAATAGTTTTAGTAGAAATATTCTCCAAAAGCTCTTGTGGAGAGGTTGTTGCTGTTGAAGCCGCCCATGCAGAACGGCACTGGCAGCAGGGCAGATATTCACTTCTACAAGTTTTGGAGTGTGGCTCATGGCAGAGGGCTGAAAACGGTACGAGAGCATAACAGAGGAAGTAGAGGGAGAAGAGAAGATTCATTAGGTTGCATATTGCACGTTGCTAAGTGACCGTTTACTAAACCGCTTAGTTACTATTGTTATGTTTGTCAAGGGTTCAGTTCTTGCAAAGCATATAGTCTAATTTATGGCATTAAATGACACAAACATATAGCCAAAAGTGTCCCAGCTGGTTGTCTTGCTAATTAAGTTAATGTCAGCTGTCTGAGAAAATTGTAAATACTCTTACTGGCACATTTTCATCTCACTCTTTTTAAATCCCTGTCAAACTTCATCCGTGACTGATTTCTGCACAATGTAGATGCGCTAATAGTAAACAGGACCTTTTCTTTTCTACTTAACCTGCAACCCCACAAATAAATGTAGTTAGTAAATGATATGTCAACAATTTGCCTTTGCAAATAACAGAGGCTGGTTAGCAGAACTACTTCGACTGACTAATCTATGATCAGACATTCATATCTCATGAGGGGATATGTTCAGGGAAAGGTTAGCTGTCAACATGGGAAACTATTAAAGGCACACCAATGCCGTGGTAAGAATATAAAAACCCAACAAGCAAAGAAATTAAAACAGCAAGAAAATCCAAGAACTTGCTTCTTCTACTTCTACTTCTACTTCTACTGTGTGAAGAGGCTCCAAAAACCACTGAGACTTCATTACATTTAGGGTGATTGTATGCTGAACAACAAGGTGTGACAACAATACGCACCAGTAGATAAAACAAATAAGGCTATGAATGTTCATTTCCATTAACAGCCAGGCTCCGTCGGCACAGCAGGCGGAAATCTATTTAGCTTTAGCCACGTTTCTTTGAGCTCAGATGAGACAAATGGCGAATAGATGTTTTTTATTTTTTATCCTGTAACACAGTAGCCTCTTGGACACAGCATCAGAGCGGGAAATTTTTCTTTACTTCAGCAAATGAACAAAAGTAGTATGAAAATGCTAAGTAACATCGACTTACAGCACACAATCTTTGTGGGAAGTGTTGAAATCAATATGCCTTAGTATGAGAGGACTGCTGCAGCCTCTCTTGCTGGCAAAATAAAAGGCTGCTGTCTGAACTGCAGTTAGTCTATCTTCCTCAATCGACATCAAACGGTGGTTGCAAGCTGGAGCTTAGGGTATACAGAGATTCTCTGCAGCCTTTAGAGGCCAAAAGTCTGCTAAAGGTCTAGGGTCTAAAACCTGGCAATGATTTTCTCAAAGCTTTAAACATTACCAATCTCCTCTCCATGGAGGATCACATCACCTCATTGGATGCGGCACATCTTATGTGTGTGGTTGTAACTGTGGTATTGTGCAGATGAATCAGAAGACAGAGTGCAGCACTTACAGGTTACTGCATTAAGTAACTGCACAGACTGGACATAAGGGTGAATTGCATTGTTTCTTGATGTATGTTTCTTCATGTCTTCTCTGTTTTAGATAGAAAGAGGATGACAGTCGACCTGTACCTCTATGACTTTCTACTGCATTGTACCTGAACATATAGGGCAACCGTGGAAATTATTATCTTGTACTAGTCCTATTATCATTATGCTTTTCTGGGCAGAAGTCAATTAAAAGTTCAACGTAAACTACAGAGCGACATAGTAAGTATTAAATGCTCTGCCTTATTGCTGAGTGATATAAAGACACACAGGGGATATATATTTTTGGACATTCTGTTAAGCCACTTTAATAGACTCAGAGGAGTTTAAGGAATTCACCTGCATTTATAAAAATGATAAATTACATGTAGCCTATATTTGAAGCTTTAAGATTGCAAAATTAAATAGACAGAGAGAGAGAGAGAAAGAAGGAGTGACAGAGAAGATGTTTCCATTAAGAACGTGTGAACAGTGCCTTTAAAAAAAAATCCCCCAGAGAATGATGTCGTGGAACATTTTAAAGACAGCCAGGGGCCAAAAAGCCATTGAGGGAACTGGTAATTTTTTGTGTTTCTGGATTATGTAGAAGTGGCTTTTAGGGATGTTGGGAGAAGCTGAGAACCACTAACTTTAATGTCTTGCTGTTAAAATGACTCTTAAATGATAGATGACGGTCTCCCTTGACTGTCGTCTCTGGCAGCAGCGAGGCAACATTCTGACGAATAACTTGAAATTAATGCTTCTAGTTTATGTGATGTACTTCCCAAACTATCTGACATGGAAAAAGTAATAAAAAAAGGGAAAGCTAAAATGCTTTCAGCATTCCATCTTGTTTTCGTGGAGGCCATAGTCAATTTCAGTGCATCCAGGTTCAGACGTGTTGTCCTTACTATCTCGATAAATGACATCTTACACACGTTCCCTTTGTATTGAATAGTGGCCTTATTCAGACATTAAATAACTGCTTGTCATCTTATCAAGATCACACTATGTGAACTGACAAATTTACGACATATCTTTAAACCATTTCTTTTTTAACCAAACGGATCATTAGACCTCGTCACAGATGCAGTTCCACTCAACAGCTAATAGGCATGTTTCTGGTCGTTGTATTGGCTATATTATGAAGACACATGCTTTCATGGATGGATTGATGTTCCCAGTTTTCACAAGACAGCTCCTTTGTCACAACCAAACTAATTAGACTGACTGTCAGGGCTCTCGCTGATAAATGGAGTCTGTGTTGAGTTATAGCTCAGGACTCGCCAAACACATTGTGGAGACAAATTCCTCTAGTGATGAGGTCTATTTGATCAAGGTAAACAAATTAACAAAGGCATTAAATCTAGAGCAAGCCTGGTGTTGTTTGTCTCGGGCAGATCTGTCACTGAAGCTCTGGCTGCTTGTTCAAAGAACTTCAGCAACACAGAAAAAAAGTGGACAGAAAATGCAGCAATGGAGGCAACCAAGCATGGGATTCGAAGGTCAGTGACTAAGGCTTCTGAGAGTGCATTTCTATGTACAGCTCTACAAAAACATTTCAAAATTACAATTCTTTTCGGATATGCTTATGTATATTTCATTTGAAAAAGTTTCAAGCATTGAAATTTTACATTTGTACAGTACAGTATATATATATGTATCTATAAAATCACTTAATCCCACCTCATAGGATGTTTTTTTCAGGCAGCTGGTTAAAAGAAAGGAGAAGGGATGCGACTGTGAGATTGCTAAACTGGAATGAAAACGAACTGACTCATTCAAGAATGCCTTGATGTTTGAAAGAAATGACTGAATTGTCTTTTGACTGCAGGCCTACATTTTATGTAGTTTTAGTAGTGAAAGAAAAATCATACATAAAGCAAGGCCAGAGTGCCTTGTTAGCTTAACTGGACAACCGTGGATAGGCTATGCTGGTTGTGTCTGAATAGAGTGAAGCACAAAGTATGTTGCTTTCATTAAAAGACGGTTCAAATTAGTTCTTTTTGAATAAGTGGCAGCTCCACTGCTACTTCCACTTGCTCAGGCAAAAACATTAAATCCGGCAATTACTATTACAATTATGGCAGTTTACTGTGAGTTTAAGGCCACATTTCTAACAAGTTAATTTCCTGTTTTCAATTATAGATAAAACTAATTTTATAAATAGCAACAAGAGCTACCACACATAAGGGATACATTATTATGAATTATAGTTTATTACCCAGGAGTCAAACCTAAGTAAGTGTTAGAAGATAATAATGCAACTGAATACAAACAAAATATCACTTTGAGCCTTTCCAACTGATCTACCTCTGTAACCCTTGATATTACCGAGTGTGAGAGATTACAAACTGTTTCTCTCTCCTCTTTTTTAATAAAGTTCAATAAAGCTATCCATAAAAAACAGCCAGGGAAATTGGACAAGGGAAGACATCATCGCCATGGAAACAAATGGATTTTCTGGTGGAACACAATGTGTTTCAGCCCAGCTAATGAGAAATCATATGTACCAACCGCTCTGGGATCATATGTGTGGACAGCAACAGAAGTCGCCATTTCTTATGCTTTATATCTTCATGTACCCAAAGGGAATTTGAGAAATTGTGAAAAGTCACCAAAACCTAGTCTCATCATTTTTTAGAGGATGGAGGTGACCCAGAACATGATGACAACAGATATGGGCCAGTTACTGTTTCTGAAGAATAGAAAGTCAAAAATATTAAAGAACAGAAGAATAGCACAGAATTCATCCCTTTTCATACTGACTGTTTATGTACAGTTCAGTAGGAACTGAAATGACCCCAGGTAAATGCACTGAACACTGCATGTCCAGGATGAACAAAATGAGGAATAAAACTTACATCTCTCATAATAGAGATCTTGATCTCATTGAGATTTACTGGTTACATAAAGCTTAATGTACCTGACAGTGGCAGTTCATGGTTTTCTGCATTAATTTGTCGAAAATGTGATCTGATCTTCATCTAAGTCTGGAGTATTAACAAATATAATGTGCCTAAAGTAATAACACAAAAAAATTCTGATCCTTTATGTCTTTATTGAGAACAACCATAAAAACCTGACAGTGACAAGTCACAGTCACAAAAATGCTAATTGGTGTCAGGTGTTTGGAGAAAAAAAAATTAGTTTGGATGTGTGCACTAGAGCTACTCTGACTGACAAAAAACACAAAAGGAGCTTTCTGAGCATCTACGATCAAGAATTGTTGAATTACAAAAGCTGGAAAGGGTTACAAAGTAATATAAAAGACATTTTTCACCAGTCTTCAGTTAGGTAAACAATCTACAAATGGAGACACTATGGGATTGTGGCTACTTTACCAAGAAGTGGACGGCCAGTCAAAATGACCCCAAGAACACAACAAACACTCATCAGTAAGGTAAAGAAACAACCCCAAAGGACAGTCAAAGGCATCAATGAAACTGGCTAACATCTCTGTTCATGAGTCTACAGTAGGTACAACATTGAACTAGCAGGATGTCTATGGCAGGACACCACAAAGGAAGCTGCTACACACTAAAAAGAACACAGCTGCATGCCTGAATTTTATGAAAGAGCACATTTACACTTCACAGCGGCATTGGCCAAATCTTTAGTAGACTGGTGAAACTAAGATTGAACTATTTGGAAAGAACACACAGCACTACATCTGGAATTAAAAGCTCACTGCATATCATTATAAAAACATAATCCCACCTGTAGAGTAAGGTGGAGGAAACATCATGAATTGGGTCTGCTTTGCTGCATCAGGGACCTGGCCAGCTTGCAGTGATTGGGGGGTAGGATGAATTCCCAAGTGTATCAAAAATTCTTTATGATAATGTGAGAATGTCTGTACGTCAGCTGAAACTCTGTAGAAGTGGGTGATGCAACAGAACAATGAACAAAAACACTGAGGAGTTAACAACAGGAGTTAACTTCAGAAGAACAAAATCCACCTTTTAGAGTGGCCAAGTCAGAGCCCAGACCTCAACCCGATAGAGAGGCTGTGGAACGATTTTAAGACAGCCACACACATGAGACATCCAAAGAATATGACAGAGCTAAAGTAGTTCTGCAGGAAGAATGGGCTAAAATTCCTCCTAAACAATGTGTAGGTCTGATCACAGCTACAGGAAGCGCCTAATCGAGGTTATTGCTGCCAAGTGGGAGTCAACCAGTAATTAATTCCAAGGGTTCTTGCCACTGTTCAGCAGGTACTTTCCGTAAATGGACTAATCTATGTCAACATGTGCTGAACCTGTCCTGGTGGCTACTCGTGGTCCACTGCCTTACTAACACACTTACTGTGGGATATTTCTTTTTATGGTCACCCATTTGTACACTGTGGCTGGTGAGTAAACAACACACTAATTATACCTCATGCACATACTACTATACATACACACACACACACACACACACACACACACACACACACACACACACACACACACACACACACACACATACATATATATATATATATAACTATATAACTATATATATAGTTCCATGAGCCACTCTAAGTCTGACAACACAAACTAATAAAAGATTAGGTAAAAAGCATCTGCCATTGTTTGGATATGCACATTTCCATCTGCGCTCACATAGAATAATAACTACATGTTTATTCTCTCTTAAGAGCTGTGAAATCTGGGACGTTTAATCCGGGACTATGTAGGGGCGGCATAGTGCTGTGACAGTGATAACTAAAGTGAACCCTTGAGACAGACTGTGTGTGCGTGCGTGTGTGTGTGTGTGTGTGTGTGTGTGTGTGTGTGTGTGTGTGTGTGTGTGTGTGTGTGTCTGTGCATGTTCTACATAACATACTGCAGCCTCATCCATCAACTGCAGCCATGACCCACATGTGAAAAAGTTGCTAATGCTGCTAATGTCAGTGGAAGGCTTGCAACTGATTCTTCCTTGTGGCATTTCTGCTGCGTTCATACACGTGTAGCTCATAATAGGAATGCTGCTGCTTCTGCATTATAGCTGCTACTTCCACTCGTGCACGTAAATGTGAGCAGCACAGATAAGCTGAACACGGACAATTAAACTTTACAAATTAATCTGTGCTTTTATTTAGAAACCTCGCTGTTTGCTTCAGATGCTGAATGTATTTTTTTAAATTATCTGCCTAGTGCTACATGTGACTGGAAACAAATATGCAGACCCACATTTACTGCTCGAACATATATCACGATTACGCGCATGCATTTTGATTGTGCATGATGGCATTCAAGCAGTCTGAGTGTTAAACTACTGTAGAGACATCCAGAGTCAGCTGATTTCAAGCAACTGATTCTACACTTTATCACAGGTCAGTAAACAGAGAAGGTGTACACTCCTGATGCGTTACTATGTGTTTAGCTAATCCGATCTGAAAGGTTAGTGCATCTAATGAAATATCAATTATATTAAATTATTTCTTAAACTTGTGTAATACAGTGGATGTGCTTGGTCAAAATGAAACACTGTATTAACAATACCAGTGAAAAGAAATATAGCAATAAGGCATACATTCTGCCATGCATAAATGTTTTAACTTCCTGCTGCCAGGAAAAAAAACAGAATCTTACAGAAAAATGTCAACATAAGAACACAAAAGCGGATTGAGCATTTTTCTTTTACATAATGGGCTGACAACCAACTGAAGCCTTTTGATGAGATTAAATCAACTCCATCTGTAGGACGGATGCAATGCTATTTGCTTAACTTCTGACACCAGAGGTCACAGGCTGGTTACAGGAGGCACTTGAGTAAAACGATGAGAACAAGCTGGATGATTTGTGCCTCTCCTTCACTGTGGGTGGCAAGTCACATCGAGGACATGTCAAGAGACGTCTGACAGATCTGGGAGTGAGATCCAACTGAGCAAGAGGGGTGGGGAAGTCTAACCACAGTGTCTTCTTGCATGAGTGCTAGGGGATGTATATCTAATGCGACACAGTCATACACAAGGCAAGCAATCACAAATAAAGAAAACAACCTGATGGATACATGCACACACGCACAGATGCCAGGAGGCATAATTCCAACTCTCCTCGCGCACTGTGGAGAGTTGAGGCTAAACCAAACATGCCGCCTGCACGGAGGGCAGGTGTCAGACCAGGTGAGCGCTGTCCGCTGACGGCGACCGGCTAGCTCCCAGCTGACCTCACATCAAAACTTGGCGACACGTAGACGGCATAAAAATTGGAAAGTGGAATAAGCAAGGCTTATGTCGTCAAAATTGACTCAATAATGTCTCCTGTCAACCCAGGCTTAGCCAGCGTCTGTCAGACTGCAGATGTGAGGTCCTGTTGCTAAATTGAGATTACTTTAGAGATTCTGAGATTAGACTTTTTCCCTTCAGCAGATTCCTGTGGTCAACATGTTGTGTCATGTAAGTGCAGAAGTTCAACAACAGCAACAATAATGCGGCATTAATACAGACGGACACTAATCAAGACTGAGAGATAAATGGTGATATTTGTCAGATTTATGCTCACGCCCAGCCCTGATTAACTCTTCTTTGTTTATGATACACTCTGACTGGCCAGAATTTGTTAATATCCTAAAAACAAAATAACTCACAGTGTCTTTATGCAACCAAAGCTAATGAAATCAGTATTTGTTTAGCATTAAATGTTCATTTAACAGGGGGTGTATACATGTATGTATGATATAACACTAAATGGAAAAATTACAGACAATTCAAGTCAATTCAGTCAATTTAATCTTCCTTTTATAAAATTTAAACAACTTTTTCATGCAATTCTGCCTGAGGCCTCAAAGATCACGGGCTTATTGCCTTTAATATCCGGTCTAAATAACCATGATGCTGACCTGTAAACAATTAGCCTAATTTGCTGAGAGATGTTGAGATTTTTAGCTCTACACAACCTTTCCAGTCTTTTATTGCACCTGTACTAACATTTTTGAAACATGCTGTTGCCCAAATTTCCAATTTAGCATTTAGTTTTAATAAACAAACAAATTGAAAATTGAAAAAAAGTTTTCAAACGATTTACAATTCTTCCATTTTGCTTTACATAATGTCCCAGCTTTACTGGAATACGGGTTTGTAAAGTATTATGCATTTTCAATTTTACTGGAACTGTGATACTGTGTCAAATCTTATAATATCTAAATCATCTGAATATTAAATATAATTATTGCATCTGAGTTTTTGACATTGTATTGGGAAAGTACATCAGACAAATGTCTTTCCTTAGCCACCCCGGCACAATAAAGTGCTGAAATTCAAGGGGTCGAGGGTGTTAAACATGGTTTGGTGTTAAAGGTGGTTTGGTGTTGAGTGTTTCATGAACAGACAAATGGACTGTGAAATATGACGCTCATCAAGCAAGTTAAATTAACTTCCCATTTCATAATTTGCTCAGGTACACACAGATAACAGCCTGGCGTACTGAGGGGACACACATTACATTGAACAACGTTAACATTCAGTATTTTACAAGTTAATGCTCAAGTAGTGAACCGTGGTCAAGGAGCCTTTTTCTGCAAAAAAAATCTTAAATTATTCACTGAAAGGTGAAAACAAAGGGATTTAATCAAAATGTGCAAGTGCGGTATAATTATGAAGTCAGGAAGCAGTTCACTTGAGTGTTTCCCAGTGTTCTACATTAAAACACAGTAAGGCCCCATTAATACCTTCATCATAAAAACACTAAACCATTCCCAGAGTTGCTAAAACCCTGTATTATGAAGTGTTTGTGATTACACCCACTTAAATATAAATCATTATGCTTACAATGATTGGCTCTTTAATTCTATAGTTAGCTGATCCTCGTTTCTCAAAAGTGCTTTTACAACATTACGTTTTTACCATTGCATCGAACTGCTACACGACTCTGTCTGTTTCATAACAAGCATCCTCTACTTCAACCTATTTCTGCCAATGCATGGAGTGTAAAAAAGAAAAAACATGAATGACAGCACCTTCCCTCGCATCTGAACAAATGTGCTTCTCTCACACCGACTTCAGTGCGTCCGCTGAGCCTGGGCTGTTTATTGATAATGTATAAGTATCTATGAGAAGCATCTTTGAAGGAGGAAAAGCAGACATTTCCACACTGTCAGAGGTGCATGTTGTGTCGAGCTGGATGTCCAATCATTCCTTTCAGTCTGGAATTCAATTTGTCTCTGCTTTCTTCTCATTTCCACATCTTTCTTTTACACCTCACCTCAAAACGCTTTCTTCTCCTCACTTTCCACCATACATACAACCCCAGTCTCCATCCTTTGATCTTTCCTCTTCCTCTTTTTTGTCTCCACCAAACCCTGCATGCTTGTTCTGTTCAACTGAATAACAGCACCGTGGCTCTCCTCCCACTGGCCAAGATTTTCCTCATCTGATCATCCCTAATTACACACTCACTGGCTACCTAATCTCCATAAACACACTCCACACAAAACTGCTTGTAGCTGGAAGCTCCAAATGTTGTTTTTGCAGGATAACATTAACATTTTGGTAGTAAAGAAATGTTAAATTGGAGAGTGTTGCTGCACAGCAGGAATTCTGTGATACAGCCTCAGCTATCAACTCGTTTATCCCAGTGCCTGCTAAATCCTGCTCCCTCTCCAAACTTTCCTCGGGATGCACAACACATTGGCTTAGAGTATACCACATTACTTCTTTTCAAAACGCCTTTGATGATGACCGAAGCCAGTGCAATGATACGTTTTCAGATGGTAAGCTGTGCTCGCTGTAAATCCAGCTTTTTGGCAGTGGCCCTGGACCTTAGGGTTCAGGGTTGGCTCATCTTCAAGAGCTGAGCCAGGGATGGGATCCCATGTGTGATTATATATTAATCATTCAAGGCAATGATGATCCATTCTTGTTCAGCTGCATCACATCTGCTTGTTATGAATAAGCTGAAAAATGAAATTATAAAAGAAAAAAAAATCTGAATGAATGATTTTCTGGAAATATAACAACTCTCTACTTTGAGTTATAACTCAGAATTAGTTATCACACAACTGTGCACAATCAAGCAAACCGACTGCCGAACCGCTTTTGACAAAATGTCAAAATACAAACTTTAAACCTGTCCATACATGAGCATAAGACTCAAACAATGTACTGTGATGGGTTTATGTTAGATTAGATTAGATTATTATAATATAATATATAATAATAATTATAAATAATATAATGTACATGTGATCGTCTATGTAAATCTACTTTGCTGTTCTCTACTGTACACATGACATCTATTGGATATTTGTTTCTCCATTGTCTTAACTAAAGACAGAGGATGTCGTATGCTCTACAGGTTGTGAAGGCCCTTGAGACAGATTCGTGATTTTCAGCGATGTATATAAATCAAACTTCATTTGATTTCATCAGCTACAAACGTAGTGTTCGGTAACACTGAATAAAACAAGCAATCAAAATTTGGCAAATAGCATTGTCAGCGTGAAGCCCCCCCACAAAGCTAAGTATCTGATTTTACATAAAGTAAATACAATCTTTGAAGAAAAAAAAAAAATCTAAATGCCGTTTACATGCCCTTACAGCTGTTTTGCAAACTCATTAACCATCTGGATGAAAAAAAAAATACTCATTTTATCAAATAGGTCCTTCAATACAACCATTAATTCAACTGTTAAGTTAAAAACATATTCAAATTGTAGAAAACAGGGATGGGCATACTTAATTAGTGCTATCACTTCTGAGGAGAAAGAAAAACGAGTGCACCTTTAGAAATAGGTTATAAAACTCCTCTGTCCTAAATGATTCTAGTGGTAAACAACCAGGATTTTTCAAACCTTTCTGGGTTTATGTTTTAGAGAAAGGGATACTTAGCTTTGTGACTGGAATTTAATATATGAAGGCACAAAGTAGGGCAAAGTAATCCATACACATACACTGTGTCACAGCTCTGGCTTAAATATTTTATCTTTTGTTTACACTGAAACATTCATAAACAGCTTGGATCACTAGTGTATTATACAGCAGGTTAACGTATAGTAGAAAGATGAAAATATAAGTATTGACGTTTGTATTTGTCTCCTATGACTCAAATAAAAATGTCAATGACTCTATTTCTGACTGGTAACTTGAAATCCTTTTGCCCTCCCTGCGTTTTTATCGCCTCCAAAACACTGTTAGAGTGCTTGAACTTAAGCCTCGCCGAGTTAACACGCTCAGCACTTTTATTTGCTATTGAGCACTTCAACACGCTTCTTTAAATTGTTTATCTCACCACCACCATCTGCTCTGTCACCAGTTATCTCCACACATACAGGGAACGAGCATTTTCTACTCAGCAATCTCTGTAAAACCTCCGTCCCGCTTCTGTTTGTCTCATCTCCATGTCTTTCCATGATGTCCCTTTTGCCTGCCATTCACCCCTTTGCCAATCTGCCTCTTTGTGTCTCATTTCTGCTGCCACCAGTGTTAGACTGTCAACCTTGACAGATGTGTTTTTTTTCACTAAGGGCACACTAAAAGATTTTTGATAGCAGGGAAAAGATCAAAGGTGTGTCATGAGTGTGCAGGTGTGAAAACTGATGCATTCAGGAGCTGTCATAACAGAATTAATATAGCATACATAAGAAAGGGTTTTTTTTTTCCCAGAACTTTATAGGTGCTCACTGACCTGTGCATCAATAAAGCGCTTAGAGCAGCACCGTAGGCAGTATAATGATCCAATGGAGAACAAGCAAGCTGAGAAGTGCAACTCACCTTCTTTACTGTCTCATCTTTGGCATCTTTTCTCTCCTGTGCTTAATTCCAGGTTATTCGTCCTCCGTGCGTGCTCATTTCTCCACCTTGAAGTGAATAAAGACAAAAGTCCGTCACTGAGAATTCATCACAACACATCAAAACACTCCTGTGGTGCTCCTGGTGGCGAATGTTCTGGTCCCTGTGTCATGTGCTCATGCTGTGATGTTGAACCCCGCTGTTCTTCCAGCCTCACACCGGTGTTGCAGCAGCATAATTCTTGTTAGAGGGGAAAAGAAAAAGAGAGAAATATACAAATCCTTGCTGGTTTTCAAGCAAATCCAAGAGGAAAACAGAAAACTTTGATCTTCATTGACCAGAGTGGTTGGATTAAAAGCCATTAAAATGTCTGTGAGCACAATCAGCTAAAGCCAATATTGTTTGGCTGTGAATTCACAGCATCAGTGTGTTAGCTTCATTCCACACTCAGTCTTTTGGGAAACAGCATCTCAGAGAAATTGCACAAAAGAAGGGAGGGTACATTCACTGCTGACACGAAAAAAGAAAAGATAAGGGGAAGAAATTCCGTTTAAGCTTGTCTTCTTTAAATCTAGCATACCAAGTCCTTGAGGTGTTTTGAGGGAGGGTGAAACGAGGCTTTGTCTCAGGGCAGTGACTCACTCTTCTTTACAATAGAGCACATCCTCAACACTCCTCTCAGATTACAGCAGTGGACTGTCAATTTGCTGAGCATTTTCCATCATGTGGAAATGTCTTATGTAAGAAACATCCAACTACGAGACACATCTTAACATAATTATTCCGTGTAATAACCCATCAAACCGGATTCGTTGCTGCACTTGTGAAAATGAACTAACTCTTTGCAGATGAATTTTCCAGAAAGCATCCACTCCCTGATATCCCATGAAGGTGATGAGGAAGAGGTGGCATGTAGTTCAGTGTGGGGGCACAGAACAGATGGCGGTCTGTCTGCCTCTTGCCAGGTGGGGATTGGTTCGAACAGGTTGCACACACACACATACATGCACATACAAACAGGTCAGAAGGAGGACATTAATACACAAGGGGGGCTGCAAGCCCTTTTCATATGACAGGGATGCAGGGATACCAATAAACCAAAAGTCTTTGGTCAGTTTGAAGTACTTGTGAAGTTAGATTCATATAGTATCACTATCTATAGCTGGTTGGGTAGTGTAGTGGTAACTACCTTGTATGTATGGGAGACTGGGGTTCAGATCCCGGCCGTGGCCTAACTCCAGTAGGGTTTCTTTGGAAGATCTTCTTATTCCTACCCTTAACATATATACGTTTTAGTTTTCTGCATTGATCACTTTGTTATTTGAAAAAGGAACATTTAACATCCAAACTCATTCTTCAAACCTCAACCTCACTTTATGACAAATGAATGAAGAAAAGCAGGAAATTCCAATACTTTTACCATTCACATACTTTTTCTTGCCACTGTACATGCATGTATGTGTATATGTATGTATTTGTATTTACATATATACATGTACTGTCTTATTTATTTCGCTATCTGTTTTATTGGTTTTATTTTTTACACCATTTGTGCTGCTTTTATTCTTATTTTATTTTATGTTTTAACCTGTACTTTTGACCATGTGAAGCTTTCTGATACATTACCATTTACTGTGTAATAGAAACGATTGTCCCTACATTTAAGTCGATTTAGATACTGTATGTCAATATGGATGAATATGTGACTATATAAATAAACAAATATTGACTCAGTTGTCCATATAAGAATGAATAATGCTGGTACTGCTGTCAAAAGCCATTATATTTAAATGAATACAGTGAAGCAGCTTCAATATAGTAACCAGCAAATAAAAAAAAAAATAAAAAAAATTAAAATACACATATGATTGAACTCAGATGTTTAAATTCTTTTATATCTCCAACAAGAGGCAATGTTTAGTTATTGTTCTTACTATAATGTTAATTTTGGTTTGGATTTGCGGACCTAACCCATCCCCTCCTATCTGCTAAAGTCTCTAGTACTCTGCCTAGTAGCCAGGAATTATGTGGAGCAATGGAGTCTGCTACAAGAACAACGTCATCTGGCACAAGATTACATCTTTTTATAGTCCATTTTTGCCTCGCTTGTAATAATGGCAGGTACTCCTTTATCCATCTTTTCCAAAAAAAGATATCATACTGAATCTGTTTCCATTTTCTTTTCACATACTAATAGGATTTCTTGAAAACACCAGGGACATAGACAGGTTGTCTCTTCAGAGTAAGTTGATGATTCAGAGTAAGTGGTTCTAGATCACAGGGATCATCAGACATTTTTGTGATGGGCCGATCTTTAAGTATCGCCTCTGCCTCACGTAAAACAGTGTGTAATCCATCGTCGAGCATTTGTCCACTCAGTACTGAAGACAACACATTTCGAACCCTTTTAATGTGCCACCATGGTGAGAAGCTGCACGAGTGTTAAAACTCCATTTTATTCCCTTTTATCTTGATTCAACTCTTCAAAAAGCCCTTTTCAGTTCCTTATGTGCACTAGTGAAATTGGCTCCATTGTCGGATCTCATACGACTCACTTGCCCTCTTCAGCAAATGAATCGTCGCAAGGCATTAATGCAATAATCTGTGTCCATTGAGTATGCCACCCCCAAATGGACTGCCTTACTTGCCATGCAGGTAAATATTACACCATAGCATTTAACTTAAGAGCGACCTCTTTTTACTTAAATCGGGCCATAATAATCACCCCCTACGTTAGTAAATGGGCGTAAATCTAGCAGAACTCTTTCCACAGGCAAATCAGCCATTATTTGCTCTCCTAGTTTAACTTTGTGTTACTTGAAAGGATTGTCCAAGCAGCTGAATTGGCCTGAGTGATGCAATGTTTTTCTCTTAGAACAGAGAGCATGTAGTTTCTACTACTTTGACCTGTGTGTATATGAATGTCTCTGACAATCACGTAGCAATATGCTGATAGGATGTTTTCTTTTCATAGGCCTGGCAGCTTTACATAGCCTCCCACCAACTTTTAATAATCCACCATCCAGATTGGGGTTTAACCCACGAGTGGGGCTGTCTCTTTTGACTTTAGGTCAACATTTCTTCATGCCATCTGTGCAGAGCTGCGTCTTTTACAAGCCTTCCTCTACATCATCAACTCAACAGGCCAGTTTATTCTAATGTTTTGCAAAAATATTTTGCAGATGATAGCAATGCAGGTCAAAATGTCATTATTTAAGAATCAGAGATAAATTTACATTTATAGCAGCAGCATATCTCTTGTTCAACATCATGATGAGCAAAGGTCATGCATTATGTGCAAATAATGTATTTTACCGTTTTGAAAACCACAGCATTTCAAACCTATGATATTGTGACAATATTAATATTCCCACACTCAAATGAGCCACTTCAGAGCTACTGGGGAAAAACAACAACAACTTGAGTCAAAGATGAGATTTCACATCTTCCGTGTCCTCTACTCTCTGTCAATCATGTCACCTCTACAGGGGAGAATTTCAATTTCACACTCGACTGGGGTGCATGACACACATCACTTAAGCACAGGCACAAAAACAAAGAGATGGGGCGAGGGCTGGCCTGTTAAAAATTGATCAACATATGTATTCATGAGTGAGTAAACAACCTGGGTATGAACATAAATGAATACATCAAACACGCTGCTGTCATGCTAATACAACTTTTACAGCAACAATGTCATTGCTCTCAGTGAAAGTAAGCAGCAGAGGACAAGCAGAGCCCACGACTAATCCCAAGCTTTGTCTACTTTCAAATAAACTCAACCACATGCACACAAAATTATTAATGAGATTAAACCCTTATTATAATGTTTAAATTAAGTTCTTGACTTTATTCAATCAGAGGCTGTGATTAGGAAGGGCCATCATTATGGTGTAGCAGTCTGACTGTGCACAAGGAACATTTTATTTCATTCAGCCAAAGCAGACTAATGAAATTATATGTGACCTTATTTAACTTCTAAGAAGAGTCCATCTCATATAAGCTTCTTGTAGGTCAAATGCAGCTGTCAAAATTAAAGTATTCATTACCTGCTATCTGAATAATTCACAATTGCACAATAAAAAGTAAAAATAAATGCAGTATATGAATGAATATATGAAGAAAAGATGTCTGTCAACTGGCCAAATGGCTCTTTTTCTATGCAAAATAAGCAGAACTGAAGAGAGTGATGCTCACTGAGCGGTAGTTAGAAGACAAGGATGAATAACAAATGGTAAATAAAAACACAGAGGAAAGTAAGAAAAATTAAATCAGAACCGTATGAACAAGAGAAAAGCGTCCTTCTCTTGGAAATAGGGAAAAACTCCATATGCTAGAGCGTGATACGGAAATAGGTCCCTCCGTATTCATGAATCTCTTAGAGCGCAATCAATGGGGTAAGAGATACATAAAAGATGAGGCTGAGTTTGACCTGTGCACTGAGAGGAAGGGGAAATGTTCTGTAGAGCCTGGACCGGAGGAGATGGCAATTTAGACTCTGTCAGAGCATCCTTTGAAGTTTTGGCAGATGAGCATGAGCTGTGGATCAGCCCGTGGCCCTGCTGCATTAACCCCCAAGCTCCAGCTATGCTTGCACTGAGTCAGCAGCGACAGCAGCGTGCTGCCTGCCTGCCTGCCTGGCCAGCATGATGCATAATGTGTAGCACAGATCCATTATATAGAGCCATTATTCAAAATTCAGCAGTGATTATGTTTTATTACCTTTTCACTGCAGCATGACTTCACACCAGTTGGCCGCCGATCTGATCTGATGTTGATGCTTATTTTGGACAAAGATGGAATTTGCAGAAGCTCGCAGGATCAACTTAAAAGTTATTGTGTGATTCCTTATCTGCCAGCAACAACCACAAGCAATGACTTTTATCCGTCTGAACATCAAGACCTGCAAAGATTGAAAATCGTACGGTGCACATGCATGTACAAAAAGCACACACACTGTTAGCACATGTTTGACTGATTGTTTGAGGCCTGTGGACACTCTGGTAGGCCGAGATAGAGGTGAATCACATCAGAAAGAGGATTAGAAGGGCTGTGAAAAAGCAGAGAATTACCAACAGAAAAGAGGGGGATTTAGATTTAGCTCAGCCAGTCCACAGGAGTCTCTAACCCCTCCCCTCTCCCTTCTACATATACACACTTAAACACAAAAACTAGTGATGACTCAGTAAGTCTGTCTCTTACTGAGACAGTCCACAGTGACTGAGCAATGTCAGTCACTTTGTACTGACATTGCTCAGGAAACGATAAATTCAATCTAACCTGATTGTTTTTATATTAGGCCTCATCCCATCACTGCAAACACAGCCAGCTCCACACAAACAGTAGCATCCCTCGAACACAGGGGTGTACGTACATAATGGATAAAAGGATGCACGGACAAAGTCAGACATGATCTTGTAGAATCTCGTGTATTTGCAGAAGCACATACACTAATCCGATTCAAAATACACCCAAATCTCTGTGTGATTAAGATAATTCCACGCTGATTTTGAATAAATCACGGGTGATTACACTAACAAGTATACCCGTCTGAGGCTACAAGCTCAGTCTTATGTTTTGTTTCTGCTGCAAAAAAAAAAAGACAGAAAAACAAACGCTCGGTGGACGAGTTTTGCAGTGTCGTGTCTGTAAGTGAACACCTGTGGTTTGGGCTGTGGTTACGTGTGTGTTCTGGGGGTTTTTACAAGGGCACTAAGATGTGTATAGTATTTGCAATTGAAATGCAAGGCGTCATTCAGACAGAGAGAGGGTTGATGGCACCCCACCTGGCTGCTTAGACCTCCAAAGGGCAAACTTAATGAATTCACTGTGCTGTAATGTGAGAACCACGCACTGATGACAGGTAGTAATTTATTAAAAAGCAGGTGTTTACTGTATACAGGTGACAATGCTGTGAAATGGTGGCTTGAATTCAGGGGGTACAGCATCCCTTCAGACAAACCAGCTCAATTGCAGTGGATGTATTAAATGTGATGGCCTCCCCTCTTTACCCAAGATAAAATCAACACGTTTGCACGTTTTTGTTAACTTGTTAACTAATGTGAAGGCTGTAAAAACAGTGACTTGAGGGTCTAAGGATAGATGGCGCTTTTTGTTACAGTTTATGATTTTAGGGGATATACTGTAAATTAACTAAACCCCTGATTTGTGCTCCCTGTGGCTAATGTTGAAGTTGCTCACCAGGACACGGAAGATGTTCATACCTGCCTCTCAAAGCTGGGAAACACTGGCTAGGGCAATGGAAAAAAAAGCTAAATTAAATGTATATATTACATGCTGGCGATGTCCTATGTTGGAGTTCCTTCACTGTTCAGCAATATGGCTAACCTTTGTAGAGAGCAAAAAAAAAAGCCTACTGAAGATATCAAATCAGATGTGATGCCATTTGTCATTGTCTCTCTATGCACATTTGCCTTCTTGACATCATTGTCAGTTCATATTAGAACAGGGTCTGGGTTATATCCGAGAATACATGTGAACAGTGGCCAAAACAATCAGATATGAGCAGCAGATTTGGCATTGAGCATGAGGGGGGCTGTGGTGTGAACATATTGGGAAAATAAAAGAGACGTACGTCACAACTGCAGACTGAACGTGAAATGAACACTGATATATTTAAAGAATCGTATTAGGAATCATTCTTTTTATCTGTTATCTGTTCTGTACCTCAGTGTGACTTGATAGAAGCTGATGCTAAGATAGAGCCTCCTCCTGGCTCACTACTGCTCTCTGCTTGCTTTCACTCTCCTTTCAGGCTGTCGCCATTTTCGCTGTTAACCAACAATGACGCACAGTGGCCGAGCTAACAAGCTGTATCCTAATAATGAAGTATAAACATTTAAATTGAACAGACGGTCGGCAATAAGCTCCGTGCGGCAAACTCTTCAATAATATTCCTCCCCCTGAGCCACTGTCGGCGCTCTCTTCGACTATTTTGATTGAATAAAGAAATTGAAACAATCCACATTTACTGTCCTAATTGTCAGTATGTTTGGTTAAGCCGTTCTCCTATGTGAGACAGGTGTGGTAATGTGAGATTACCCACAGAGACATGCCCATCCATAGCGTGTCATTGAGCCTATTATCACACTCCAACCATGTCAGTAACTAGAGGACACATCCTGAATGCTTGTACAAAATGCACATCCAGTATTAAGACTCCTACATAGCTCCATATTAGCTGCATATTGTGAGAGATGATCGGCAATGGTTTAATCATAACGTGAAACTTCAAGTCAAGGTATGTACTAGCTTGAACACCAAGGTACCAAAAGGTTTTATGGTGTCAATTCCACAGAAAATACAATACTGTCTAATAAATCTGATTCTGTGGGGGCGCTTGTCCTCGAGTCTAAGCTTTGAGAGGCAGAAGCACAGAGTGCAGTGTTAATAGACAGTCTTGTCACAGCTCCAGTACATCTCTACTCCTATGTCTCCCTTGCTATTCATAACTGTCTCTCTTATCTTTTCTCTGCTGCTCCATTTCCGAGCATATTGCCCACATTGCCTTATTTGTGATCTTTTTTTTTTTTTTTTTACATATCCTTCCATTCTTTTGTTCACTTTCATGCCTAATCTGTGTTTTTTCCTGTCTTCACTTTATTTCCCACAGAGACAGTCTCTCTCCATCTCTCCTTGGCTCTGTCTCTCACTCCATCGCTCTCCAATGCTCAGTCAGAATAACAGCAGCGATCTATCAAAATGTTTTTTTTTTTCTTTTTTGCAACCAGAGGGCAATTTTCCGGACCTGGCAGAGCGTCGGCCTTTTTGCTATACTGTACCAAGACGCAGCTGTAATAATAACAGCAAGAAATCTGATTAACACAGTACAGTATGTGTGCTGCGGCAAGGCAAGCAGCAACAGCAAAGCAAGCAACAGAGCAGGCCAGTGATTTCATCCGCAGCGTTGCCATGGGCTGTGAGTGAGTGACATGGGCTGAGGGGAAGGGCGCATGCAAATTGCGGTTGAAGAAATGGGTGTGCACAGTGATTGAGTGCAAACACAACCTAGGGACTCCAATCAGGCCAAATCAATGTGAACTAATCCTTTGCCAATTAAGACACCGTGGTTCAACGCCCAGGACCTAATTCAATTTCTTTCTGAGTTCTGGCTGTGAAAGGACTGATTGAACCTCCTGAATACGAGCCAGACAAATGAGAGAATATGGTTACGAGAGAGTTTTTTCCTTTCTCTTAAACACACAACTCTCTGCATTCAGGACTCCATTGATTGCAGGTCAGACAAGAAGTGTTTCAGCGTATCAGCCTCGAAGCTCAGTGCACTACAGTAACACAGAGATTAGCCTCTCGTCGTCAGCTTTGCTTTCATTTCTCCCTTTTGGTACTTCTCACTGTTATACTAATACTGTGGCCTATGTCCCACGCATGAACAGTGAACATTATCTTCTTGATGCACATAAGCACAAAGCTCAGGTTGGATGTGCTGCTCAGAGGAAGAGACGGCGAGGGGGAGAAGGAGGTGAGAAAGAGATGACAAGTGTGTAATTGTACAGTTTTCAAGAATATGAACTGTTTATCTTTCATCTCTAAGGCAGTTGCAATAAAACAATATAGAACAAAAACCTCCTCCTCCTTATAGAAGTTTTTAGTTGTTGTACAACAGATGTGTGGCACAGATGATAAGCTATACTGGGCTTTGGCTATATAGACAATACTCCTTTGTTATATTTATACACTTCTCAATTGATACCATGTTCTAGGTGACAGTAAGGACATTGACAATAAGAATCCCATCACACACAGACTGCAGAGACATTATTTAACTCTTTGAGGTAAAATAAACATTTGTATAATATCAGTACTGTGAGGTTAAAAAGAAAATGATGTCATTGTTTTTCAGCACAGCATATTAAAATGTTTGCTGCAATGATGCAGACCAACAATCAATAGAAAAGGTGAAATGGAATTGTATTAATTTGTCTTCACATTTAATAAAAAAGGAAAAAAAATGAATGAAAAACAAACCTCTCAAAAAGTCTATTCACAGAAAACCCTTCTGTGTTTACATATTGATGTGTTTTATATCAGCCTACTTGAAATTAGATGTTTCTGAAGCTAATTCATCCACTGCCTTATCAGACCACAACAAATACAGGAAAAATGTATTGTGGAAAGTCTTATCCAAGCTGAACTGTCCACAGGAATAACAACAACAACACCTGGCTCTCTCTCAAAACCATCCAACAGCAAAATACATCTCATTACCAGAAGCTGTTTATTTAACTGCATTAAAGTGCATTTCTTTTTCTTTTACATTCTAGACTTAAATTGAGACAGAGTGGTTATTTCAAAAATGCTAAATCCTTTGAATTCATAAAACTGCTTGCATAACGGCAACATGCTCTAGGGAGACATAATTCACTGATATTTTCTTGACTGTGTTTTTTAAAGTTATGTAACTCAAGGTTTCAGCGGTTTTGAATAAGTCAAAAGAAATTTGTAGGTGCAGAAAAAAAAAAAACAATGTGGCTGACTGAGGAAGACGGAGAAAGACAGACATCTGACGGAAGCAGATTGATGCCCTTAGAGAGTGCTAAGCTCTATCTACGGTGCAGGGCAGCAAGCATAAAACACACACACTGATAAATCCTCATGTGGAGTGGAGAAAGAAAGAGAGAGCAACTCTCATGTCAACCACAGCAAGTAAAGTAGGATTGTATGAGCATGTAAACTGGCACTTGGATGAGTTACAGCTGAGAGACAGATGCATCGCACAGCTCAGAGGACCAACAAAGGAACAAACAGATTAGGTTTGAAAAAAAAAAACACACACAGAACATGTTGGAGACAAAATGAGGGCTGTGTGAAATTCACAGGAGAGATGTCGTCCAGATTTTTAGAAAGCCAGGCTGTCTATAATCTTTAACAAAATAGAAAAAAAAAAACAAGGCAAATGAGAAAGGATAATACTGAGTGTGTTTTTTTTTTTTTTTAAGCCAGGCAGGACAACGTACAAGTAAGAACTGCTTTGTTTTTGAATGTCATGAGACAGAAAGGTGGAGAACAAGCTGAAGCGTATGCCTACAATTCGAGCACCCAGTAGCATCCGGTTGCATTTCTGTGAGACAGCTTTCCTGCCACCGTCTGGCTGCATCCCGTCTCGTAAAGCAGAAAATGCTTTAATCAATTGTCACACAAAATTAACCTTTACAACCCAAACGTATCTGGAACAGAAAAAGAGCAAAACAGAAGTGCTATAAAACTGATACGAGTGTTTGTATGCTCGGTGTTTATGCTTACATAAATGCAGCATTATAAAACGCCAAAGCTGTAAGAGCTGACTTCAACAACATCTTTGTCTACTGTCCAGTCAAGATACGAATTGCAGCTCATTCTTTTTCTGCACAAACCCACTATTGGCATTTTACATCATAACAAACATAACAAAAACATGAAAGAGTGATGCCCTGTCTTGCTTATAAGCTCTATATTTCACCTCTACTGTAAAATGCTAGATGTGCTGCTCATATAGAGAAGCCAATCATGCGCAATAACAATATTTCTGTTGTTTTTTTAATAAGCTTTGTGTACAATGTTAAACAAGCTGCTGTTATAGCTAAAACTGGGCAATGCTGCAATTAGGTTAGATTTCCATGGGAGTTATTGTGAGTTGTCATAGCAGGAAAAGCAAAGATGAAACAAATTCCCTTAATGACAGCTCAGTCCCATTAAGTGTTCCAGTAAACCATGTCAGCGAGCCAGCTTGCTTAATATCAGCTAGCTCACATAAACGGACTGTGTGCTTTCCCGACATGACGTGACAAAAAGGTATTTTAATGGCTAAGAGCTCGCAGAGGTTTGCAGGTTGACAATTTGACTTCCCAAGATGATAAATCTCACTTGCTATTTTTTAAATAGATTTTTACTTTTCAAATAAAATGTATTGTAGCGTTATATAAAAAAGGAAAAGATGTAGTACTACAGTAAGTACAGTGTCTAAACATTTACAGTGGTACCTGTTTGATTGTCTGAAAGGAGCCTGGATGTTCCAATAATGTGACTTACTGTATGAGACCATAAGAGCAGGGTAAGGTAGTGTGTGTTGCAGCTGATTGGATAGGAGGATACTGTAGGTTTATGCCTGGGAGACAGAAAGTTTAGAAGTGCACAGCAAACCATTGTCAAGGAAGCAGAAGATCTGTTTTCTCACTGTGATAAACGTATGCAATGTGCCTTGCATAAATTTGCACAATTCTGCACGTCCTTGTACAGTATCCTACTTTGGCCTCAGGCACCGTGCTCATGCTCCTGCTCCTGCTACTGCTCCTGCTTCACGGTACTCAAATAACTACCTTCTTGCATTTCATTCAACTCACTTGAACCTTAATGTTATTCTGCACCAATGCACCACTGGACGGTCGCCATTCCCACCATACTGTGTACTGTATCACTCTTGAATAAATATACTGAGTCAACAGTAGGCGCAGCCTTTATTAGTGTTCACCTTATGGCAAAGGATGCTAACGTTTATCAGTTTAGCTGGATTTGATTAAATTATTTATTCAGTTTAAACAGCTGAAGACACATTTTTCATAATACATACTGCATATGAATTAAGACCAGCTAAGTGTTGTTAATTGATTTTTTTTAAACAATACTGTTTGTCAGCTATCAGTGTAACAACACTTACTGTGCCAATATGCACCAAAGTCTACATTTAATTCACATATTGCAGTGCTGTGATAATTCTGCAGACATGGGAAGTGTTGTGTAGTGCGACAAAATGAAACCTAATCTGACAAATTCATCTGGCATAGACAAGCAAATGGAGGATTTGAGCTAATTATCAAATCAGTATACAAGTGATAAAATGTACATTGTTAGGAGACTTAACAAAATCCTTTATGCATGTCTATGGCCAAGACCAGTCCAAGATGGCCGTGAAGGGACATATCATCTTATTTCTTTGCTGTGTCCTTGCCCTGAGCTGCCCTTAACACCTCCCTCTCCCTCCTTTCGTTCCGCTCTTTCTTCCTCACTTTCCCTTTCTTTCTATTCCTCTGTTTTCTTTTCCCTTTCCTCCCTCTCCCTCTTTTATCTCCGTGCTTGTGTAATCCTAATGTTCCACTCTCGGAGAGCCTCATTAGTCTAACCCCCCCTCTCCTCCTCCCTCCCTGGTTGAAATTCACAGAAGACATCACTGGGTTGACAGCTCCTGAACATTTGCTGTATCCAACAATCAAACCAGATAAATAAAAGATGTTGTTCACACAAACATGGGCAAAGTAACTGTATAAACATTTATTTGCGTGCAGAGACTGAAACACAGACCTGCAGACTAAATGCTCACCCCTCCATCTGGCCGACACTAGCTAGCTCACTGAGGCATTCCATAAGGAGCATACCAAGTCATTAAATCAGTGTGTACACATTATATGCTGCCTCTCATTAACTTGTTACCTAGTGTGTAGCTGTTCACAGCAGTCTGTGGGTTATACGATTAATGCAGCGTGGGACCGCGCTTACATAAGAAGAGGGTCTAATGAAAAACAGCATAACTCATCGGAAAGAATGAAGCCCGGGCTTCCTAAGAAGATAGATTTCTGTGTATGAGGCCCACATGGTATCGAAATGTTTCTGTGATATGAAGCTATTATAAGACAATAAATCAGTTGTATTATATGTGATTATATGTGAATGCCTGCACGCACGAATGCTAAACAAACGCCTGCGGTTGGTGAAATCAAATATTTAGAGCATGCAAGTACAGGTGTTGTGTTGATCTGACAAACTAAAACAAATGCATGGCAGTGTCTTTTATGTAACTGGTTTTATTAGTGTAAGCTACTGTATGTGTCCCCTCTGCGTCGTCCTACATACTGGTGAGATGAGCAGTCCTTGATCTCTACCTCAGCTAATCTGAAGTGAAGGTAATCAGGCTATCAGTGGGGAATTTAAGGGGATTACACATGCTGAAGAAAATAAGGCTTAGGCGCAATACTATGCATCGAGGTGCATGTCCACATGAACACACATCAGTTTTTTCTCTATTAGAAAATATTTCAAAGAGTTGCCATCACCCTCATCATCTAACATTTATAAGCATTTACAGATATCATATAAACAAAAACATTAACGATTTATGGAAATTATTAATTATTCTTATTAATATTAGTAAAATAATTATACGCACAACAACCCACTACTGAAATCTTTAGGTTTTTCACTTGCCTGTAGTACCTTCGTATAACACCCTCACATAGATGTTAGATGTGTTTGACTGTACTTGAATTCTGATGACTCAGCGTCCAGGTCCTCTCCTCTCTGACCATGCAACAGTGCCAGAGGAGCTGAGAGAGTTAAGACAGTCAAGATGAGTCAAGAGTAGGTTATAGTTGGCAGCAAGTGTGGCGGTTACATCATCAGCCAGGACAGTTAGTGTCATCACCTGAGGGGACTCTGGTACTGGGAGGCCAGCAGCACCACACTGACAGCCAGGAGTCACTCCAACCCCTGCGAGTGCTTAGAGAATAGCGTGTCGGTCTAAATCACCCCACGAAGCATGTCTGAACAGCCACAGGCATCACATGCATCCGGATTAAAACACACACGTGTGAGCATATATGTACTGTGTTTTTCTAAACATTGGTTTAATACAGGCTAATGCATGTAGAGCAACAGAGCCATGCAAATACACGACCTTCAGAAATCTATACTTCCAAATAGAGACACAAAAGCAGAAAAATACTTGGCTGTAGCCCACACCAATGTCCTGTGAATAACCATGAAGGACACATAATATAAGAAACTGCTGTGCATGATGCAGAAGATTTTCTCCACAGCAAACACAGGGATCACTGATACGGTGTTCGAGGCAATCTAGCAGTGTATTGTACCAAAGTCTGAAAGTCTTGGAACTAATCCATTTACCTTTATAATTATCTCTACATGCAAAATTAAATAAATAAATTTCACCACTGCTGTTTTCCGATATAGAAACTCATGGCATCACATGATACTATTAATATTACACTGAGAAACTGTAGAAACAACACAGTATGGGGATACATTGTGGCCAGAACTGTTTTTTTTAATGGTTCTTATTGATGTTTGCTTCCAGGCGATCGGAGGATGTTGACGCATCACTATGGTGTGGTCTAGTTTGTATTGGCCCTGTGTATAAATCAATGAACACACACTAATTGTAAGGTATCCTGTTACTCTAGCTGTGTTGCTGCCAGCAGAGTTTTCACAGGTCATTGTAAAAAATGTTCGATGTGGTTCATTTTTGTGACGATTAGAGTAATTATGCTTTTAGTGACTTCACACTAATAGACAGAGCTGTGTGGTAAGCATTTCCAGACATCTGCTCTTTTCTTTCGTCTGTAAACATTGAACCACTTTTATTAATTGTTTGGTCTATTGTGAGTATAAAGCTATTATAATTAATTTATGGCTGCAAGCAAAACCTTAATTAGATATCTAAATGCTTGTACAGGACTTGCTCCAAGAACTTATTATCTGGCCTGTGACCAAAATTATTATTATTATTATTATTTTTTTTTATCAAGCTGTGTAATAATGTTTTTAATTGTCTGGCATTTTGGAACGTGACAGATTCCCAAAGTACAACAATACTTCAAGAGCGAGTACAGCCAAAATAACTGGAAAAAAAAAAGGACTGAAGGAAATCTGACATTTATCACATGGTGTAAACGTGATAAATTAATTACAGCATTTAGCAAAGTCAACAGCACGTGAACAGTCCTTCGAAAGTGCTTGAATAATTATTTTTCTTATAGTTCGTTTTGCTCATTTTCCTTACTTTACCTGTTCAGATTAGCCAAACATCAGTCGCTAATGGCTTAATGGTGCACATGGATCAGAAGCACTTTGTTTTGATTTAAGTGACTGCATGAATTATAGCAATATGAGGTATAATGACTTACGCATCAGCACATTTTGCTTGTTGGAATCTGGATATAAGGCAAAAAACAGCATTGAGTGAACAAGAGAATAGCATTCATTAGGCATCCCTCCCCAGTACAAAAGCACACACGCGCGCGCGCACACACACACACACACACACACACACACACACGGACTCCTCTGTTCCCCATACATCCCCTCCTACACACAAAATCATTATGGCAGTGACTGCTCATTCTGCCGGCTGCCTCCTCATCAACGTTGGCCCAGATTCCATGAGATTATACAAATGACATCATCAAATGTGTGTGTTTGTGCAGCACAGTATCTATTGCTCTGTGTACCATATGTGCATTCGTGTGTACTAGTGCATTTTAGAGCTCTAAAAATTGTAATATTTTAAAAGCCTCATCATATCACAAACAAAAAAACCCTCTTGAACATACAGTTGGAACATATAGGGTTTGACTCATACGCAAGAAACGAATGCACAGTGGCTTTAGAGACATGACTACATCTGTTGTTCTGCAGGCCACTGAAGGTCAACAGCCATATATGCATCGCCTGAACAGAGCCTCCGTGCACTTTGACATGCAAAGAATAATCCCACTGTGCACAACAGGATTACATTATTATTTAGTGGGCTGCATCTATATAGATTTATTTTTAAAGGCATGAGAAAATAGATTTCTGGGGATACATTAAAACGCTTCTTTGCCTCTACACCTCTGGGTGGGTGGGCCGGTTTAAGTCTTTGATTGACAGCTGAGCCACTAGAGGCACCATGTTAACAAACCCCTGCAGCTACTGTACTTCACTGCTTACAAGTCAAAGTTTTATTAGAAGTGGCATTGAAAAATTGAGATCACATAATAAAGTGAGTGATCATGCCATTTACTACTATTATTTTAAATTTTTAAGTTAATAGATGCAGCTAGATAATTAGCTTTTACTCATCACTTGAGCAATGTTTGTTTGGTCAAATAACATTTGTATCCACGCTTGTCCAGATAAGGGGAGACAAGAGTTTTAAAAAGGTTCAGTTTCAGTTTGTGGCTCTTTTTGTGTCATGTTGCAGTTTGCTGTCAAATAAATATTTTTGCCATGTGCAAGCAGTATTTCTGTCTATGTAGAGCTGCATTCTCTGCAGCGAGGCTTGTTAATGAAACTACACATTCTCCTGCTCTGTGCTATTGTTCACAAAAGAGAGCACATGACATGCAGTTTACAGAGCAGATTTGTAAGCGGCAATAGAAAAATAAATAACAAAATGTTGAATTTCCAATTCCTGTTGCTGTGGCACTGAAAGCCTCTGTATGTGTCATATAAACAACCTGGACCATTCCATAAAGTGTATGATAATCATGGCAGATAAAGACTGTGAGAAAAAGTATGTGTTGGCAATGTGGCGTCAAGAAAATCTTTCTCACTTAGCTTATTGGAGCCTGAGAAAATGCCCTGGCTTGTCACAGCTATTCAAAGCTATTGGCTAGTGATGACCCTGACTAAGCCATTTTCTACTGCCTGTGCACCCATCTCTGTCTCCTCCAGAACCGCCAAGGAGATTTGGGTGTCCTCACAGATGCCAGTATTTCATGCTTTCGACATGCCGGCTTTCACTGTCTGTCTGCCTGGCAGCGTGGAAAGCATTTAGCGAAAGAGAGAAGAAAAAAGCACCCTCTCCTCAACAACTCGCTAATTACGCTACAAAAGCTTGCTTGCTGACCGTAATGCATTGGATACATCTCTCTCCAAAAAAAGGACAATGCTATTCACTGATGTGCTTTCTGATCTAAAATTTGTGAAGAGGTGCCTATTTGCATTTTCCACTCATTCTATTTATTTATTTATTTAATTTTTGATATGACATTTTTGAAAAGAGAGGCCAGAACTTTTAAAAGTATAATCCCGGCCAAACCCATCTTATCCAGACTATCAAGTTCAATGAAATGCCTGTCTAAAAGGATTCGTGGACATAGGTAAGATGGAAATGAATATTTTAAGTGTGGCTGGGATGAGATAACTTGAAGACGAGTCCATAGATTTGTCAGGTGCCATCATTTACATCTATTATGTAGAAGATTTTGGTGAACATCAAATTCAACCGGGATTTGTTAAAAAGAAAAATTACCAGCAAAGACGTTGCCAGCCGAGATATACTAGAGGCATAAATGAGACAAACATCATGTAATATTAGTAGAGTTTTGAAATCTGAAATAGCTATGGACATATTTAACTGTACTTAAAGTCACAAATATTTTTAGGAGAACCATCTCCAAATCGAAGTCTCCCGTCAGGTCAGACTCACAGAAAAACCTGGCAGCAGCAAAAGGACTTTTGTTTTTTGAACGAGGCTTGATCTTCTAACCAATCAGAGAACAAGCTTGTTGCATATTGTACCTTTAAATTATTATTATTTGTAAGAAAATAAAGCCAACGTGTTATACAGAACAAATTCAATGTAGCAGAGAATGTCAAGATTGTTTTGACAACTGAAAATTATGGGGAAAAAAATGTAAATACACCAAAAGCAGTATCTATTTGTATTTTTCCACAAATAATGTGATAACAAAAAAAAACAAAAAACTTTGATGCAAAGGGTCTGATTCTCTGTTCGCTTCAAAAACCTTTTAGTGAATTTGCAAGGTGTCAAACCAGCCACGGAAATAAGCAGATAAAATAACAGGTAATGCTAAATTAAGCTTGGCTTCCTTTGTGGGCTGTGAACTTGTGTTTACTGAGCTTCTGACAGAAACTTGCTGCTCAGATCTTTGCTGCGCTGCCATATTCATTAATCTAGAAACTTACATTTGCTTTTGAAATGGTGTGAGTCCGTGTGTGTGTTTGCAAGAACAGCTGGAGCGAAGCAATACAGATAAAGGAGCATTGTGATCTGCATGAAGCATGAGACACTGTCCATGGTGCTGAAGTCATTCTTCAAGCTGCACCAGCCTGTTCTCAGTTAGGGACATTCATTCATCTTTCTCTCTTCCTCTCTCTGTGTCACACACACACACACACACACACACACACACACACACACACACACACACACACACAGCAGATCATCACTTAGTTTCAGCCAATAACATATTTTGATCTCCTCGCAAATCTGCTGTCCTGAATTCCCTCCAAAACCACTTTTATTATGTATATCTAGATTATGCTAAAAATGGAAAGTCCATGAAAGGCTCAGTGAGAAAACATGCGTAACCGATGACCTGAAAAAGAAGCGACCAATGACAAGACAAGAAGTCAGCTAATTCTACCACAAATCTATCATTGGGCCCACAGGGCTAGACTGATGCCTGACCCCTAGCTGTCTGTCCATTTTGTAGTCAATTAGCAAACAACTGTCCCTGCTGCACATGTACAAAGATCCCATCGCCTGTGACCTTTTTCTTCCCTGCTAATTAAATTAGGAATAAATCTAGACAATAAATTCCTCTCGCACAAAAGAGTGGGCGTGGTGGTCAAGAGAAAGGAGCGAGAAGAGCCAGAATGACAGTCAATGACATTGATGGCGAGGGTCTTTCCCCGCTGCTCTCTCTGCAGATAGATGGTTGGGAGCAGTGCAGCGTTCACTGTCACTCAGTTGCCAAGACAATATCAGCTTGTAAGGAGTCACAAGAGGAAAAAAGCTACTCAGGCAAAAGTGCATGTTATAAAAAAAAAAATGCCATGCTTTTCCACAGGTTGTCAGCAAAAAGAAAAAGCAAGATGGACTCCAAATCCTACTTCTGTTCTTTCGAAGAACAACAGCACAGCTCCAGATCAGATTCAATGTATTTCTGTCTGCGTCTAATTTAAATCCCCACATCATTTTCCTTTGACCACCTTTTCATCAACTTTGAAGGTGCCGCAGAAAAGAAAACCGATTTGGCCAATTTTGTCCTCTTCCTGTGGATGACATATAACAACGAGCTGCTGTGCATGATACACACGCGTCAAAATTACAGCAGACCTCCTATTTTGGGCCTGTTATGTAGTTGGAGCCATTTTTAAGTCTGTATGGAAGTTGTTCTTAATCCAGTACAAAAATAAATGGAAGAAAATGGCCTTTTCATGAAAGTGGAAAAATAAGCCCTAATACCCTCTGACTGTATGAAGAAAAAGCATCAAATAGAGGGGCAATCTAGATGATTGGCCATGAGCAGGGCTCTGTCTGTCACTTTCCATCCATGAGGCACATTAGACTGAGAAGATGTTTTTTCTCTTTCACCTTCTCTCTCCCTCCCACTTCTTCCACGCCTGCCACCTTGGCATCGCTCATATTTTGGCTTCGTACCACAGTTTCAGCCCCTCCCTCCCTCCTTTTTTTTTTTTTTTTTCTCCTCTCCCTTGCAGCCATTGCACAACATGGTGATTTATGGCTGAACCTGAAAACACCACACAAAGATCAGTGTTTATTTTTACACCACTTCATTGAAATGTTTTGCAGGTTCCCTGTCCTGGTCACACGCGAATCCAATTTTATTGGCAAACGATTATCATCATAAACGAAGCGATAATCCGGGAATTAACGCAAACGTGACATTTGGTTTAGTTCCATTCGAATTATTGTTTCACAGGAATTATTCAAAGTTGTGACTGATTAGACTATGTTTGGGACGGATTCGCTTAAATCTGAAGGGACTGAATAAAGGTAAATTACATTAAATGGGGAAAATGTGACCAGATATTTGACAAAGGTAAAACTACCTTCACAGGATTTATTTTTTATCGTACCAAGTTAGCAGAAGAGCTTTTGATAAACAATCATTTAAACTGTAAACTATACTGATATCACATATTTAAAATAACATCCTTTGAAACAAATCTGTCTAACAGATGAAACTGAAACTAACTGGACTCAAACCAAAACTAACAATAACCTTCATTGCCCTGGGACCTACAGTAGCGTCGATATCACCAAGTTGACAACCACGTTTGGTGCTTCTTGCACTTGCTTCTGTGCAAAAACAACCCTGAGCACCGACACCAAGCATTCACTCATTCACACACTGACACACACATACAGTCACCATCTGTCATGCAGTATCCTCCCCGAGCTCGCTTTCCCTCGCCGCCCTGCCGGGACACATGCTCACTAATGATTCCATAATTTTGTTACCACCTCATTATGATGGTTAGTAAGCACCATAGCTCGATTTACCACTTTGTTATGGACTAGCAGTGCGGACTCAGCTGCTTGACAGTCGTATTGAATCACTGCACTGTGACAAACTGACCAGTCGAGACTGCGTGGTAGCAACGCTGACCTCCACCTGCTCTCAAGCTACTGCCGTCATTGTGTCCATCTGCCTTTTCTCCCTTCTATATCTGATAATACTGCAGCAATAGTTAAAGTATTTTACTGAAATATGTTGTAATTTCTACAAACAATGAAAGGTTGTTCTGCTCAACTCCACAGCTTTCTGAGTTGAACAGGCTCCAGTATTGCAATACACACTGACTGATGTGTTTACTCACAGATCTCTACAGTTTCACACCACCTGGGAAAAAAAAAGATCATAGCCAAGTTTCGTACCAAGGAACAAAACCAAGGGAAAAGCTATGATTTGAAGACAGCAAGGAATAAAGAATTTGTACCACACTGGCTCCCAAACAGAATATCCTCCGAGGACAGAACATGAGAAGATGATGCCCAAGTTGCTCTATGCAGCTATTATATAAGGCCAATGTGCGTTGCTTTTAAGCAAATCCAGGAGCAACTGGAAGACCTGTAAAAGTAGTCTGTAATGACTTCAGTAGAAGTCATGCAGGCACAAACATTTCAGTGTATGCAGCTGCTCTGCATATGTATTTCAACCTACTGGGACATTTCTCAGGGAGGAGGACACCATCAAATAAGAAAGGAACTGTCACAGAGCTCAGGAAGGACTGAACTACTCACGCGGGCTCTAGTTTACTACTAGAGGTGGAGACCCAATCAGATTAGTGTGGGATAGAGTGAGTGTGAGCATGATTGGTTAACTAATGTACAAACTAGCACGATGACCTTTTGGTTAGGAAGTGACCAGTTGGTGCAGATAATCCTTTGGAAAATCTGCTCCTACAGACTGAACAATGGTCTCCTCCCCCACAAACCATCGGCGCTGCTGCTGTGCATACAGCCCTCTTTGATTGTATCATGAGCTTTCTTCTAATTGATTTTCCTAATATGTTGGTGGACAACCGTACCGCAAAAAACACCCGTAATCATTTATACAAATCTTTGATGCACTACAGAAGCTATCAGCATGTCATGTAATGTCTCAGTTACAGGATAATAATCGATCATCAGATGATTTATATGTTTTACACAATGACTTTCGTCAAAGAAAGGTATTTATACTGAGGTCTGTTATGTTGCACAGTCTTCTCAATGTAAACCCATGTCCTCTGTGTGCTTCTTCTGCACAGCACATTAGCCATCTCCTCCTTGTTCTCCAGCTCGCATTGCCTCCTCATTCATTGGCCCTTGTGCTTGATTTAGCCAGTGCCTTGGGCCTGCAGCAACTAGCAGTGGTATAGAGGGCCATGTAAATGTCACCGTCTCTGAGGCTGTGTTCTGTCGAGCGTGAAATGAAATCTGGCAGAGTTTTAGGGCCCTGCCTTTCCTCACATGCACATTCCACAGTACATGGGCCCTATATAAAACTCCAGTGCATGTTACAATTACATCTGGACTCCCTGCCTGCTTTCTTTATCAATTATTTAAGTATGAGGTACAAAGCATTCAGTCACTGCAATGTAGGAATAAACATTCTCCCAACCCAATTAGTGTTAAAAACCAATTAATCTCATGAGAAATTGGTCAGTTTTGCTAATCCAAAGTAATCCTGTGTATGCAATCATGTTAATGTACGTTAGTGCATGTTGTATGCGTGTACTGTATGCACATACTGCAGTAGCACACTGCAGATCTCGTCCTTGAGGGACGTAACAAGCCTCGTATCTAACCACTCAAATGTCAGTCATATTACTTTGTGTTTTTTGAAGGAATATTGGCTGGTACTTTCTCACAACGGGAGGAGACAGAAGAACTCTGGGTACGGTACACAGGCACCGAAGGATGGCGAGTAGTTCAACATTTCACTGCAGGAAAGGTTCCCCTGTAGGGTTTCCTCTGCTGGGAAGATTGGCAGTACACTTGAGGGGCTCTCTCTCAATTAAAGTCAAGAACATGAAGGGGGCTTTCAGCCTGCACCAGTTTGGATCCGAAACATCTGTGTCAAACCTCCCCTGCTCAATCAGTTCTGCATTAGACTATTTCCTGTGGGCTTTTTTTTACTCAGGGATGGGATCAAAGTAAGCCCATGTACTGTGCATGTAAGGCTTAAAGAAGAGGGAAAAAATCAGCTGTTGATGTATCAGAATTCCTGTTCTGACATTCAGGTCATACATGCCATCCTATCCTACTATTACTTTCTTTGAACTGACAGAGTGGTTTCGGCGTTTAGATGAACTCAATAAAACCCCCATTTCGTAGTCTATTCAAAAGTGATGAGATCAATTAAAGGCTGTCATCACAAAATATCTACCCTTTAAAATACCCATTGTTGAAATTACCCACTCTTGCCTATCGCCTCTATTCCTCTCTCAGGCAGGCACTTAAAGCCAGGCACTTGCGGACATTTACAAATAGGTTCTTCTATTCCATTTAGAGCTGTACCTTTTACAGCTTATCTTGTGTAACGGGCTCTCAAATAAATCTCCTTGCTTTAAATAAGCGGGAGCGGTGCTCACGAAGGCTTTCCTTGACGCTGGGTCATGTGACAGTCTGGCTGCCCTATGGAGGTACCGACATGCTAATGCCAACAACAGATCAATCTTTGCTGATGGTAGAAGCCGGTAAAAAGTATTTAATTTGTTTATAATACACCAATAAATGGGGAGTTAGTTCAGACTAGTTTGCTTAAAACAATATTATTGGCAGATTGCAAAGTGCCTCAACCTTTCCCACACCCTCACAAGAGCCCTACCAACTGGAGAGTGCGGATCAGTAATGTGTGAAAGCTTTGAGGAACCACACTTGCCTATGAGCTTTAAAATGGCTGAATGTAACTGGGATCACAGGCTCTCACGCTGCGTGACAGCGCCTGGCAACTCAGAGAGGAGTCAGTGCTGGGGATATCTTCGTCATTCCCCTGATTCATCGTCATCCTCCTTCTCCTGTCGCAGCCACTGAGAGATGTCCAAGCCTGCTGCTACAGGGCACAGCAGAAAGCTGTGGCATGGAGGGATGTTGGCAGGTCAAGAAAAGCCCCCTCACTGCCCCACCAAGCCAATCCTCACCAAAGTCACACTGTGAGTGACAAGATTCTCCGTGGTCCATGAAGTAAAGCCTTGATGGAAACTGGAATATAGGAAGTGAGATTTAGCTGAGACCCTGTTTGTTTTATACTGTTTATAGTCAGCAACATTACTTTAGGTATCTACATTCTGCTATTTTATTGTTATACTGTCTATGTATAATAATGATATGTATTTTTTTATTGTTAGCGGTGGAGCCCATCGTTCTCATCTGGGATTTAAGTTGCAAGTTGCACAAGGGATTAACAGGAAACAATGCAGGATGTAACCCACAATTTTATCCCGCTGCTGCCAGTGACTACTGCAATCTTTCATCAAAGGTGTTTCTACATAACAAGGCATGATTGTGTTTTTCTCACAGGGAATCAGTTTTAAATACCGCACAGAGTAAAAGAACAAGACGGACCAGCCACACTGCTAGCTACAAATGTTGGAATTTATTTAAAATGAAATTTGTTTTTCTTTTCTCTGTGAAACTTTTGTCTGGTTAAAAAAAAAAAAAAAGGAGAAATAAATGTAATAACAATTACATTTCAAATTAAATGAAAACACTACACTACACTACACTGTACCTTTCAAGACTATAGTATAATTATTATAATTATCAATATAATATATGAATAATATTAGTTTTAGCTTCCAGTGAAAAAATCTCCAGCTGATCCTAGTACAGTTTTCCAGAAACACTGGATCCTACTGTATATTTATGTATATACGATCTTCCATACTTATAGTCTGCACTCCTCAAGGACATATTATATTCTAACACACTACACGTACAGAAAGGATTCAAATTGGAGACCCCCTTCACATATATACATAATGTTTCTTTCTCTTACCCAGAAACTCATATTAACTTTCATATATAACAAATTGGTTCAGCCTGTACTACATTAATGGCAGTTTAATGTATCCGGTTTATACTGCAGAATCCCTCATTAGTTATTACAGGATATGACATGTCCTGTGTAGAGATTAAATAGGTTGACGTGACACTGATTGTGGCCCTTGCCTGTTCTACCAATAATCCCCTTTAGGCAGCTAAGGTTTGATGATTGCACTGAAATTACTCCTAATGGAACACCACATGAACAGGGTACACACGCTCTCACACACACACAAACACAAAAACACCTTTTTTAACACGTGGGGATGATGTCAGGAGCTACGAGGCTCTCTAGACAACTGTCATGCTATAAAATTCCTACTGCAAGCACCTGTTTAATGACAAGTCATTTCTATTATAATACGTTTTCTTCTTCCTTCTTAAGGAAAAAAACAAGTGGAAAAATATGATTTCAATTTTAAATGAACTCAGGAAGATTACTTTACATTGTTGCAACATATTAGCCTGTGTCTCTTGGAAAAACAGTAGGATATCGTCAAAACCTCCTCAAATGTACTGTAGCATCACAAATCTAACTGTCAATCCATTCAGGGTTTCACTGTGTGATAATCACAGTCTGTTTGCACACAACAGACTGTGGTACAATACATCTGCTACCAGCTTTTTTCATCTTACCAGACATCTTAGAGTATGCCATAAATGATATTACAGGGGGAAATCCTGTTTACAAACATTCATTGTATTTGTACAAGTAGTTGCATACTGTCATTCTTCTAGCTTTGATTGCTTAGCAGTGGAGACGTGTCTTTTGTGCATGCCAGCAAATTGTTGGGTCATGAAAGAGCTGATTCAACAAGACATGTTCTCATATAAGGAGCCATCACAAGTGAGCCAGTGAAGCGCTTTGGCTTCAACGAGCTGTGCCCAGCACATAACATCAAATTATAAGTGAAATCAGTGAACATGTGACAGAGGTTATTAGAACATGGCTGTTATTTCACTTTTAAGTGTATTAGATAAAGTGATAAGAGGAACGTGTACCTTCTTTAAGGGGAGGCCATGCCAAAAACAGATATCATTATTTATTTATCCTGGATTTTTAGTCATTTGCCTCTCACACTGTGTGCACAGAAACATCAATATTGACTGAGTACATTTCTTTATACTATATGAATAAGTACACTTGATTCTGAATTAGAACTGAAATTAATATTACCACATTTTATTATTGTTAAGTTAATAGTTTCTATAAAATTACATCAAGGTTTCCAAAACAAGCTGCCACTTATCATTTTCACTTAACCTGCTGGTAATTTTCTTGATTCACTGATCGACTATTCTGACTAAAGATGCAGCACTTAAAGAAGCACACGTGGAGGGATTATAGGAAAATGGGCCCCTGGGCACAGACCAGAAAAGGAAAGCTCTCTGAGACATGACCTGCTATACACCTTGACAGAGACACAAAACAGCCACAAATGGGGCTGTAATGTTGTTTGTAATTATTGAACGTCTTTTCGTGGTCATTTTCTCTTTATGCTATTCTAAACTCTAACTTTCAAACAAGAAACGTCACTTGGTACAGATGTGCAGGCCCTTCTCAGGCCCCTGGGTCTGTGCCCGCTAGGCCCATTCAGTAATCCCACCATGGAAACATACAGCGTATTTGCACAACAGATAATAGCCTGAGGCAGGCAGATCTGCACTGAAGTGTAGAGTATGCCCATCATATCTGTATGTGTGCCTTTCTCTGTGTGTGAGTGTATGTATTTATGTGCATGGTCTATTACATTATATCTTTATATGTCTCCTTGATGGGAAAAAATGTCTGTATTTATTAGATAGTAAGCAATCCGATACTGAGCAATGAGCCTGCGTATAATCTACTGTCAGCCACTGATTCCAATATTAAACCACAAATCTGCTGCTCACAAACACATTATTGTCGGTATCAGTACTGCAGGTGATCATACACACCACTTCATTAGAACCACTCGCTCTCTGGGATGATGTTTTTTTCACACAGGAGGTATTTGTGTGTCTATATTTTCTCCATTCAGACGCTCGCCTTGCCATCGGTGGAGGATATCAGAAAGCACTGCTGTCAATAAGACTGTTTAAACAAGCCGGTCAGCTAGCTGAGGTTTTGTGTTTAGAATGGCAACAATAATGGGATGTGTGCGCTATCACCCCACTCGCCAGTTCAGTAACACTTGAAAATTGCTTAGCATTCAGCAGCTGATTCCAGCACAGAAAGGGATATGCATCAGTACGGAGAGAGAGAGAGGGAGAGTGTGTATAAGCAGTCCTCCCCAGTGTCTGGCTGACGGCCTCCCTGGTGGATTATGTTGCCCAACAATGGATGTGGCCTTTCACAGTCGGAGCATGCTCCAATAGCTAGGAGGCATACAAACATGCCTCTCTTCTCCTTCACTTGTTCTCCCTCCAGAATTGACATTGTCCCCTGGCCAATGCAGGTCAACAGTATGTCTTTATATCAACAAATGAGTGGCCTATTTTGGATGAAAGGCACATAAAAAAGCAGGCTATCATACCGAAGCACGCTGTTCCATGAATGGCATCTCACGTGGAACTAGAACCAGTGTCACTGCATGCTTGTGAAGGCAGAAAATGATAAGACCACTGTGGCTTTTAGCATCTCCTCAGTAATTAAAGATGGCCAGTTAAGAAAAGGTGGCAGGGCTGCGAAGAGATAATGATGTGATAAGACAACCTGTACACTCCTGTGTGTTTAAAATGGGTGTAGAGACACACATTATCAACTCAGAAAAGGAGAGACAGCCTGAGGCATGGACTGTAGTAAGTCCTGCAGACATCAGACATGAAGGGAAGCTGTAATAGTAAATAATGCTCTTCATCACATATCCTGTAGAGATGGCTGCTGCAAACACAACTAAAGTAACATGTTATAATATATCATACTTTATACGCCGACATCCCATAGTCCACAAATGAGTAATTCCTGGGGAGCAGAAAGTGATTTTCCTGTAAAATTCCTAAAAAAGGGTCATAATCTGAGACGAGCAGGATTAGAACATTCATTGGTGTGCTGAGCTTGGGTTTATTTCATGTGAGTAGCAATCTGCCCGGGTGCAGTAAGGCCTGTTTCATGAGGCCTTGAGCGTACACAGGCTTTATAAAGACGTTCAGCTTCCTGTAAGCTTCACAGTTTAGAGCACAGAAACAACGCACGCAGTTTGTTCTCCTCGTGTTTTGAAACAACAAATACACAAGAGGAAAGCTGAAGAAATTAAATTGGCTGACTGACAGCTCCCATACGACCAATCGGAGCAGCTACGCGCACCGGAAAGTGCGGAGCCCAAGATTACAGGACTAGACGAGGAGTGCTTAAAGAGTCCCCTCAAGCCCAACTACTAAGTCTTATTAGTGTGAGAGAGAAGACTCAGAAAAAGAAGATGTCCCGTTCTCATAAGTGAAACACTGAAAAGCAGCAAGACGTAGTGGGACCTGACGGGGCTCTGATCAGTAGAACAGTGCAGTGTAATTAAAATTCAGCAAAGAAAAGAACAGCCTGAAACTACAGCACATCAGAGAACACAGCTCTAGCTGACTCATCATCGCTGTCATCCACAACCATCATTACAGCACGACTGTGACTTCTGACCTTCCCTAATAAAACCTGAGGGGGACAAGTTATGAGTAACAGCTATGTCATCACTGTGCATTGCAAAATCTTCTTTGCCGTCATCATCCCTTATTTTTATTGTAAACCCTAGGGGTGTTGGAAAGCAATATTTACGCCACTACTAGTCTTGGCTCTGGCTGCTCAAATCTGATGGCCCTTTTATAATTGCACATTTAATTTCAGGGTTTCGTGGACTGAAAAAGAGAGAAGCCCAAAAACAGAGCAAACACACAAACAAGGCCATTCGGACTTCCTCAATGACACATTTGCATCCGGACAGCATTATCTGCATAATTACAAAGCAAAGCAAGGACTTCCTCAGCATGTAGGAAGTGTGAAAAATATACAGAGATTTTTAAATATTCACCAGCTCTTATCTCTCCTCGAAAGCATCCTTAATATTCCACTGGCAGCATGTGGAAAGCAGCAGCTGAGGCCATGTTTACAGGTATTTTGCAGCTGATTTCGTTGTGTTTTAACGAACACCGGCAGTGCTTAGTTGAACAACAGCACAACACGGACCGGAGCAGGATAAGCCGTCTGCTAACTGACATGGGAATAAAGAACAGGCAGTCACGTACAACCCTCAAGTCAGTGGATTCTTAGGTTTTTGTCGTCTGTGAGGTGGGTGAGACGTATGGAAACGCTACGGAAGGAATCCACTGCAGCTGATCATAGTATGAAGCCAAAAAGAAAGCTATTGAAGCGCAGGCACAGGGTTGGGAGTTCAACAGAGTCCGTCATTATCTGACAGGCAAAGAAGAAAGACAGCTAATGATCACTCCGGCACTCCGTCTCAACAGTTCTATGAACCCACTACAGTCGTACCAGCGAGATGCAGTGGGTCTCTAATGGGAGATGGGATGGGAGGGGGGGGCTTGAGTTTAACAAGGAAAGCGTGCACGTTTATTGTTGGAGGAAGTGACACAGGCACTGAGGGAAGATCAACAGATTCTGGGCTGTTCGCTGCCTCTTTGAGATAAGCTTGCAAAAATGTCCGCCTTGCAACACTGTTCTCTTAGGGTAGGCAAGAATAAAAAGACAGAGGAGGGGGAAAAATGATTAAATATAGCTCTAAATCTGCAGCGTATTCCCTCAAATCTGGAGTCTCTGTGTGAGCTGCAAGTTTCTCTATTCGTTTTGCTTAATTCAGTCTGGTAGGAGACTCCAGCAGCTCCTTCATACTAGGCTGACCTCTTAGCCTTGATCCCTTTCTCCCGTCCTTGAATCTTGCTCTACCTCTGCTGGAGTCAGAACAACAATTGCACTCCTTTCCAATTGGCTCGCTGCCCCTCTACACATACACAACAATAATTACAGTCTATTCTAATAGCATGTAATTTTCATCCACACCGGGAGCCATTAGCACAGCTTTATTCTTGCAGATGAACTGATCCATTCACACTGCAGCTGGAGTTAGTGTAGAGAGTAATTTACAGATGTAATGTTAGTTAATGTTTGTCTGTATTTCACGGGCTACTACTTGTGGCAGTACTTTAATGACTGGTATCACACATTCAGGCTGGTTCGGTGATGTCTGTGCAGACCACAAGCGACACCAGGGCTTCAGATGGAAGGACGATGTGGTCAGATTAACACCTTAAAGCCTTGACCACTGAGAATGATATGAGCCCCCCCACCCCCCATCACTGCATCCCACGAGTGACAGCTACAGTCTGTTTTGTTGTTTATTTATTTTTTGGCTTTTAGTGTTCACAAAGATAAAGTCATGCTCTTTTTTTTTTTTTTTTTTTTGCAAACGGAGCAATTTCCCTCAGCTGATCCTCTCCTATTAAAATGCCAAAGACGCAATCGCAGACGCGGTGATTCCGTCAGGGCGCACGGTGAGGGCGGTGGGATGTTTTACTCTCGTGTCGCTGTCACTTACTGCAAGTGGTGAGGGATGCTGATAACGTGCCACAGGGGGGGGGGAAAAGAACTTAGTCCAAACAAATTGCCTCGTTTGTTCAAGAGTCTTATAGGTTATATGAAAGTTATGGAAATGTGAACCATCAGCCCAATGGGTCATGCCAGACCTGATAACACGAGAAAAGCTGAATGAGGACTTCATGTTGTGTTGCTGACAGGACACGTTTAGAAACACACTCGAGTTTCACTGATGACAAGTGAAAAACAAATTCTCACCGCAGAATGAATGGAGCCAGTAAACAATTTGCGTAATTGCCTCCTACCTTGTCAACACTGCAGACTGGCAGTCCGGGAATCGCCTCTTCAGTAATCCTCTGAGTTTCACTGAGATGCCTTTTTGTCGCTTTGGGATTATTGCAAATCGGGATTGATCATAAAGGACGTCACTTGGATGGTAAGAGTCCCAGCGACTGTAGTAGCCTATCTTCCTGTATCGCTCCGTCTGTGAGCTGCAGAGGCATCACTGAACGGATGAAACAGCGCTTCACGCGAGAAAGGAAAAGTCCGGCATGGAGTCCGGAACCTGGATCATCCCGGTTTCCACTTAACACAACCTGCAACACATTTCACTGAAAGCCGTGGCCACAAAACCAAGAGTAATATTAAAACACAGGCTGCATCTAATGTTACTAATACTGGTGATAAACACAGATGTATTGTGTAAAGTGAGTGACAGGTGCAACGAATGTGTCAAATCACTCATGATGACATGATGTTAAGGCTTCCTATGTGTTTCATAATTCAACATCTAACAAGAAGGATGTTGTCTTGCAGCACAAATGAGCTACTTGGTCCAATGTGCATTTAAAAAAAGCATCCATAACATTTTTACCTCTATTTTTGTGTTGTATTGTTTCTTTCAGTCACCTGGAATCTGTACTTCTGTTTGGGGTCAATGTTTAACTTTGTGTAGTTTTTAACATCTTCATCATTTCTTTAGACATTTATTATTAAAAAATCAGTTGTTTAACACAGGCACATCACACAAACTCCTTCACCCTCTGTTTTCTCTACCAGTGATGCTAATGAATGACTGGAGGCTACTCTGCTGGGAGAGAGCAAGAACCATCCCAGCTCTGCGCTCTGTGTCCGCTCAGCAGCCTGGATCTACAGTAATAACAAGGATGTGTACTTTAATGGCTTAACCCTGGCAACAGCAGCAGCAACTGAACTTGCTGTAGGCTGCTAGTGTGTGCTAGTATGGGCTTAACCAAATCAGTACAATATAATACAAGGCCATGGCTTCAATGTGACAGCACACAAGGAAACATCTACATTGAGACATTATCCGGGGATGTACTATAGCCTGAAGCCTTTTTATCAACCAGCAGTCAACAATTTATTGGTGATAGTCAGTCAATAAAGGCGTTCCCAGAAAGTGTCAGTGAAATAAATACTCAGAGAGAGGAAGATGGTGAGAGAAAGGAGAAATACACACAGCTATAATTATTGGCCACATTGGAGCTTGTATGCTAATAAGATGGATGAGCCGTGTTGCCAGTGAGGCCTTATGAATTAACTGGGGTGAAATAGATTAGTACAATCTACTACTCATTCACATTCATTTTGACTAAACTTGTCAGTTTTCCCCTCTCACACTCCCTTAGACTTCTACTGTCGGTGTAATTGTGACATCCTGCGTGATTCTAGTGCGGCTCGTGCAAACCATAGACTTAAACAACCAGTAGGGGTGTGTATACGATGTACTTATCATTACTTATATTCAAATACAAGATTGTGTTTTGTTTTCAATAAAACCTTCAGTGTTGCAGTGAGTCTCTTAGCGTGCACGTGTGATCTCTTTTGGATCACTGTATCTCGCCTGGACAGCGCACATGGAGTTAGATTTGTGCGGCTCTGCTCTCTCTAAACTTTTGTCTTGAGACTGAGGAACGGAGGAATACACTGAAATGTCTCCTGAAAATACATAGGAAAGATAAGATGCCTGGGGCTTTTCAGCAAAATATTTCAAAATGTCTGAAGACACTTTATTTTAAAAATGATTAACTGAGAAAAAAGGATCTATGAAAACAGCACAGGTTTTAACACATTATGGTCATGTTGCAATCAAGACATCAGTGAATCCTGCTGTCGCTGAATCCAGTCCATGTTTTACTTCTCTCTCTGTCTCAGCATGCAACAGCCAGCTATTTATCAATAATTCATACCAAAGGAGACAGTTGCAAACATATGAAAGATGACAGAGAGAGTGCAAAGTAACTGTTAGATTACTTTGTTGGAGCAATTACCATTAAATCACATTTCTGACAGCCTACAACTATTCAGCTAAGGAGAAGCACTGTTCTGTTTTACATGCTTGTTTTGCATGCATTTGTGTCCTGTCACACAGCACACCATGTGTAGTGGGCTTTACCTGTGTTGACTCTGCAAACAGAGGAATCTCATAGTTTATTATGGCACAGAAATCTATTTAATTAATCAAATTAATGATGCTGACAGATGAAGCACAAGCCAGATTAATGTAAATTATTAATCACTTTTACATCATTAGAAATTCTGTTGATGCCGCCAGAGCAATGGCAGCCTCTTCAAGAGTCAAAGGCTTAATTAAAATCAAACCAAAACATGAAGTAATACTAGAAAAACGTATTTGGTTGTGAAGATGAATATTGCATGCTGAATAAAACAAAAGCAATCTGAATTGCATAACATCTAAAAAGAACTGAATCGTGCTTTTATTTGTGGCAGCACATTGATCGCACAAGTGGTTGGCAGCAGATGTCCCCCAGTTCCAGCTTCACCTTCCCATCTTTTCCTCCTACAGCCACTCACCCTTCAGAACAATTTCAGACTTGAGAGATTAGCAGATCTCAGCTACGAGGCGTGGCTGGATGAAATCAGTTTCACTGGATGGGGAAACCGTAAGCACATTCCCGCCCAGCGTTTTCGATCAATGCCCATGAAAACAGCCCAGAGGGACGTCTGCAAACCTTTGATGTTCACTTAAAGACTCTATCGTTTTTCGACTTGATTTAATTCAGGCCTCTTTGTCTTCAAGCAAATTAATTCCACCCTGGAAAGTGGCATGTAAACACTGCCTTCTAATTTTAAACCTTGCAGCATGTATGCACATTTTGAATGCAAAGAGCAGATGTCAGGGTGGGCATGTTGGTCGTAAGCTCAGAAACATCGAACATGTTGCATTTTGTAATTACTCAATAAATATTACACACAGAACATAGTGTTTGTGCGACTGATATATACTGATATTTCATAGTATGCTAAGCTTTGCCAATCTGCAGCCTTCCTAGTAAGTACCAGGGACAGAAATGGCATTGCAGCTGAATAATTCAAATGCAGGGGGTGGAATACACAATGTGTTTTTCCATGAGGCTTCAAAGAAAAAGAAATGCTGATATCACAACAGTGTTTTGCCCTCAGTGAGAAATCAGTTTGTATGTTTCATGTGTGAACTAATTACATTCACACAGCTGCTCTCCTTCATCCCTTTTTTTGTCTATGGGTCCTGCGCTTGTCACACCGCCCTAAACATTTCACAAGAAATTCACAATGAAGTATTAAAGATTGAACACCACAAGTGAGAAAGTCACAGAGTCTGTCGGTGAAGTGGATGAGGAGCATGGTTTGATGATTTGTGGATAAAGGCAAAAGACTAAACCAGCTGTACTGTGAGGAGCAGGACAGAGTTTTGCATGTTTTTCTAGTGTGGCAAAATGGCAGGAGAGCACCTCTTCAAGAGTAACTCTGCTAGAAGCGTCCTGCAGCATTATTTTTAAAAGATGCACAAAGAAACCCAGGGAAAACAGTTTATACATAGTCGCTACATAGTGTGTGAGGTGGAGGGTCAGAGGACACACTCACTGACCACCAGCCAGTGGAGCATGGACAGTGTCTTAGAGCTGCGGTCTGAGCTAATCAGCCATGAGAGGCTACTGTCAGACTTCCCTTATCTCACCTGGAAAGACAGGCAGGCTGGGGGGAGTTCTGACTGTTACTGGAGGCACATTCACGGCCCTTTGAGAGACCTAATAGAAGCTTTCTTAGCAGTTCTCCCAAATGGGTATCTGCAGGGGAGGGCCGGTTCACAGTCGTAATCCTGTGGTTAACGTTAGTATGTGTCAGCTTTAAAATTCTGCTTAAGCTCTGATTACTCCAGAGGTTTCGTTGTGTTTCCTGCCACTGCAGAGGAATAAATGTCATTCATATTCAAGACCTGTTTTTTTTTAATTTTTATTATTATTATTTTATTACACGTGGGACCAAAACAAAGTCCTGTGTCACAATGACATGATGTGACTGAAGCAAACTAAAAATCCAGACAGACAGAAAGCTACATATGAGCAGAAATACTGCTGCAAAGAGTCAGCTACATAGCTTCAACATCATATGCCCTGTCACTCTTCAGAAACCTAACAGACTACAAATTATCCTTTAGATGACAAGATTCCCACCACTCTGCATACTAAAAATGAAACTACAGCAAGGAGTGTGTTAACTTAATTTAAAATAAAAACTGTTTGCAGGAGTGGTGAAGTATGTGCTGGACGTGATGTAGTTATATCACGGGTTAGTTTGTTCACTTTATGAAAGTCAGACTGGCTGTTTCCACTTAGGGTGGCTGTGTCAAGTCAATCAATCAGTCTGTCGATATACAAAGCTATCAGTCAGTTTGGCACTTCTATTGTTTAGCAGTGAGCGACGAAGCAAGCTGACGTTAGGTGTCTTGCTCAGAAACATTTTGACAGGACACAGATCTGCAGATGAACATCAGGCTGCTCCCCAAATTGAATCAGTGACCCTCCAGTAATGGGGAAGAGCTAGGGCTCTCTAGTAATAACCTATGTGCAACCTTGACATTAAAGGCCTTAAACGTTGCAGAAGACATTGGTTACAGCAGAGTTGCTTGTATTTGCACCATAGCGCTGTGTTGTTACCTTCTCTCACCATGTTGTCATTCTGTAGCTGCCGTGTCCTCTCGGTAGAGACAGACAAGAGCAATTCCTGCTTGAACTGTTCACTGACAGAAGGTGCTGAGAGAACCGAGCAGTGACTACATTATCTTTGCTTCACTGCACCGCTTTCACTTCACTTTTCTTGCTCTTTGCCCTCTGCCTCACTTTTTTGTTCTTTTTCTCGGACTCTGACTTCTTATTCGGTGGACCCTTTAATTCACGATGTCCCAGCTGACGTGACAGGTGTCTGAAGGGCTCCTCTCATATTGACTAAACACTGTGACCTTGGAAAAGACACAGCTTACGTCAAATCCATCTCTCTACTCTGCAAATCAGCCCCCCTAAAAAAGGAGAAAGTGTACTGTAGCTGTTCAACTGTGTAGGTTTAAAATGAGCTTTTCATTACCTTCATATTAAGGTAATGAAAAAACCCAGTTGGTTTCTAGCTGCCTGCTTGTGTCAATTAATTTCAAGAAAGCTGAATAGGTTAAAGGATGAAGTTGACTGTAAACAAGGGGGAAACATCTCTGCTTTACTGGCAGTGACTTCAATGTGCTGTGATGCACTGCAGCTACAGGAAGCTTTAAAAAATAGTTTTCTTCTTTTTAGCATTATTAACATTAATGCTGTTGGATGTCACTATGGATTCTGGGAAAATGTAATGAATCATTGCACTAGTGCCGTAGAATGAGATACGATACAGCCATTACGTTTTTATTACAAAATAGCACCAATTGATGGTGCATTGTAAGAGCACCTGAGAATGGAGTTTTCCTAAAGCAGTTTCAGGAGAAAAATGTCTTTGTGAGAAACAAAACTATGCAAACCTTTCCTTGAATCAAGCGATTCCACATTTGAGACACTCTAACAATGCCACTAAACCGCCGTGTATTGCTTCTGGGAGTTCATAGCTCTGACAGTATTGGATTCAGAGATGAAAGAGCGGGGGTGGGGGGGATATGAAAGTAAATCACGGAGGGCGGAAAGAAAGAAAGCTGCTGAAGACATGCTGCTGCGGCTGCGGGTAGATGTTGCGGGAGGAAAGCTTTGACCCTGGATGCCAGGGAAGGATCATTACTCTATAGCCACCATTAGGCATAACCACACTTTGAGTGTATGCACCTTAATGAGACACTTTCTCTTATAATAGTATAATTAATCATTACACCGACCAGAGGGGCCACGCCGCTGCAGTAGACACAGCGCCTCATTTCTCTTGACATCGGTCTCTCTGCAGCTGCTTCTTGTCACATGCTTGTCATCTTTGTGAGGTTGCCATTTTGTCCCCTGCATAATAAACATTCAATCTACCTCAATTTATCTTTTTTTTTTTCTTTTCTTCTTTTTGTTTGTTTCAATTTTGCATCATTTTTGGTGCAGTGTGGCTAATTTAAGGAGATACAGTCTGTGCTCTCCAGCCTGAACCTGATGGATGATGCAACGTGAGTTCAAAAGAGAAGAGCCGCTTGACAGAAAGTGGTTTTTAAATTCAAATAGAATAAGCTTTCTAAGACTGGGGGTATTATTTGGGCTTGTGATCCCTCTATTTAAAGCGACATCTACTTGTTACGTCTTATCGCAGGTTGGCAACACAGGATGTGTCGACTGGTTGTGTCACAATCGCGGATACATCAGGAAGGAGAGCACAAACACAACTAGCAGGCAGGTGCAGCGAAGTGACTTTATTGAAAGATTAGGTGATAACAAAAGCTCACAGGCAGAGTCAGGCAGAAAACCAGGCGGGAACAAATACCTGTCAAGTCCACGAAGAACATCTTAACAGTCTCTGTGTATGTCAGCATGGAAACATGCTAACAGATTCTCTGTCTTAGTTTAGTGTGTTGTGCGATGGGAACTCGAGTGCAGCAGTGGTTTCAGAAAGCACTTTTTAACTTTCTTGTTCAATTTATTGTGTTGTAGACTCGACTCTGCATGTGTAAAACTTTGGAGAAGTCGAGATGGTTGGGTTTGCTCGACATTTCCTCATTGTTTTAATTGGGCAGTTGCAGCCGTTTGCATTCTCTAACTTTGAGTTGTTGGATAATTTATTAAGGTCAGTGCATAAAAGAGAATCCAGCAATTATTGTAGATTCTGAAAGTATTCAGACCCCTATGCTGACAAATTAAAATCATGGTCTAAGAGAAGTGTCCAAATATTTTAAAATGATTGAATTTGAAAATCTAAATCACTTTTCTTCTTTATTCGAGAGGCATCAGCCATACACATAGAAAAGTAGCCTGATGTCTGGATGAGGTTTATTGCCAATCCATCCAGGAGACAAACCAGCATTTCTGTCCTAAAGCCAAGCTCCAAGCTCAGTTAGTCAATAATTTCACTAATGTAGTGATTGTGAAAGTCAGAACATATCATATCCCTCATTTTCATACTTATCAAACTATTCATGGTTCTAGTATTCCTGAAAAACTCATTCTCATCTTTTTGGGAAGTTTTTTTTTTTAATAATCTACCCTTCAGTGTCTGATGATGATTAAATATCAGTAAACATTGACGATGTCCCATAGCACCAAGCACCAAGCATCCCAATGAATTGTCAATACAACAACAAAAGGCTTTTCATTTTTCATTTTAGTACATCTGTTTAAAGGTGAGCTGATACCTTCTTATGGCAAAGAGTTTAAGTAGGAGAGCTGATAGTAATTCTAGTTATTGTGAAGATGTGACTCATGCCTCCAAATCACCAAATCCCCAAAATCATGTCAGATTGTTTTTCCTAGACATGCTCAAGTTTGTTGAGAATAAAGACATAATGTCTGAGTGAAGCGGATTTCTCGTTTCTCATTTCTCTGAGATTCACAGTTGCCTTGATTAAAGCAGGAAAAGGGGCTACACTAAGGTTTGACAGGCATTTATTTTAATGTTATTTTGGTCATGTCAGACAGATTTTCATTTTTATTTTTACTTGTACTCTGCACGCTGCACTGAGAGCTTCAAGCATATTTAATCAAGCAACATTTTGTTTAAAAGAGAAGTTTGTCAGGCATTGACTGCACCAAAAAAGCAGAACAGGCGAAGGCACCACACAGTCAGCACACAGGTGGTTGTGATCTGCATGATGGAAAGTCAGCCTGCTCTCAGAGTGGATCAATTAGAGACGAGCTGGATAACACAGTGTGTTGTTCTCTCATGTGGCCTCTTTCATTCAGAGCATTGTGTTTCTCAAGTACAGCTCAATTTTGAATCTGAAAACATAATTTTTCTTCATCTTTGTACCTCCAACCAGTGATTCCAGAGAAACCCATGAACACTGCTGCAGTATGTGGTATATGCACTGTACAATGTCCCTCAAGTCGTTTGCTCACTAGTCTAGGAGAAATTCTCTTAAACTGATCTTGGGTGTTGCTCCATAGTTCTCCAAAATCTGAGTTTGAGAGAAAGGTTCAGACATCAGTAGACCCAAAACAGAAAACCTCTCAGGAAGGAAAGTTAAGACCATCGTGGTTTTCCCATGGGCCACACTAGCAGAATATGAGTGACAGTGGCACCGAGAAAGGTTGTGCTGTCAATACCGTGCACATTGTGAGTTCTAAAAGTCTCATGACACGACACATGTGTTGTGTCCAGACTTTGTTTGGTGATAATATAGCTCAGCAGCAGACAGCAGCGGTTACCAGGGACCTTTGGAGGAAAGAAAATATTATTTTGACAGGTTCTTACAGACCAAAGTGGTTTCGAATGTGGAGATTTATCTCTTGTGATAGCTTGTCAGAGGCGGAAAGGTGTGGATAGGAGGGAGTAAGATTGGATGTGATCCTTCCATCAACACTGAAAACACTGTATGTTGTCTACTGTTGGTGAAAAGAGGTGAATCAATCTCAGTTTCAAACAAACCCCATGATGGTGTAACTCACTTTTTGTGTTAAGTGATGATTGAGCAAGTGCAGGTTTCAGAGCTTCAGTATTTTTATTTATTTTGCAAAATGGCAGAAACTGTTCACACAATAATTAAGGTTTTAAATGTTGTAAATCTTTAAATGCTGCACAGGCTCAACCGTTCCCAGTAATGTCTGCGCTGTAGTTCTGGGGCTCTTGATTGCATTTGAAGGATAATATCCCCCATCTCACCTTTACCGTCCTTTGCCATCCTCATTTGTAATCTAGTTGGCACAGCCACCGCTATTGGTCATGGCAATGTAATTGTGACATTAGGGGTTGGCTTGGCTCCAGAGGGATACACAAATGTCGTCCACAAATACAGCGTGAAAGTCACATAGCCCGGGCTGTGAGGAGATAAACAGTCCAAATACACAGAGCTTGTTAGTAATGGTCCCTAATTACCAAGCGCTTCATGTAGGAATGTCCCAGTTGTCCAGTCCAGTCTGCAAAGAAACAATGCCAGCGAAGCTGTTTGCATTCATAACGACTTGAATTTCAGATCTTTTCAAGTAGTTTTTCTTCAGTGATTGATCAATATTCCCTGCCACAAACAGGGAATGTTTGTCTGCCTCTGTCACTTCAAGGTAATTACTGTTCTCGCTGGCAGTCAAACAATGTTTTTTCTTTTTTTTTCATTTTTTAAAATGTTGATTATATTTTAATAATACAGCGTGTGGATGTACTTGCTGTGTGATGCAGAAAGCCTATGAGGATTCACCGTTGCCAAGACCTACGTGAGTCACAAAGTGAATCATAATGTATTACCAAAGTGACAGTGATATGGTTAATACCCATCATGCACATATCTCTCATAATGTTAGCGATAAAAGATGGCAGGCATGTAATTGGATATGATTCCGCTCATTAGATGATGAGCAGCCGACAAATTGGGCCTTGTCCTCTGCCAACAGTACGGGTCACAGCAATCAGTCAGTTTACTTGAAAAAGTCATCCACACACAATGTGGTGATTACAAAATCAGAAATAAAAAAAATAAATACCGTTCCGTATGCGGTTTAAAGTCAACACTAGTGTTAAGTGTTCTTTTGGTAAATTTAGCTTTGTACGCTGTGGAGGGCTTGTTGACTTGATGATCATGAAAACCCTCTTGTGCTCATAAGCATCAATACTGAGCTCTTACTTTCTCCCACATGTATCAGGTGTTATGACTCACCTCTAGTAAATAGTGTGTGCTCTCGGAAAGAGCGCAATCCTCTGTATGCTGTGTATATATGCTGCGTGTTTGTGTGCGATCATCCACAAAGCCTTTAATCCAAGCCTCTCCTACAGGAGCTCCACGCTTGTTATTGTTCAGCATTGGGTACAGTAGACCAAAAGGCAACATCTGGCGCTCGGTGAAGAAACTGGCAGGGGAGGTTTCCGTTAGGAAGCATGAATGTCAGCTGTGCCGCCCTACACACGGCCTGCCTGCCCACAAACCCAGTCCTCAGAAGCAGAATAATTGGGTCATATGGATAATGACGAATTGACAAAAGTGCTGGAACATTATTAAAACTGTTTGTTATTTTTTGACATCTGTATCACTGTTGACAGTCCTCTTTCCTAACTCCATAACAGACAGTTGTAATATGTAAAGGTAATTATTTTATGTTAGGTTTATGTTTATGTTTAGGTACATAAAGCTAAAATCTGCATTAAAATAAAGCTCAGAAACCTAAATGCAACTAAATAGTTTGACCTTAGTTCAAATGCGTGGCACTCTGCATCTCAAAGCTACATTAATATGTGTGAAAAGTGAGAGACAGAGACACAGATCCCCAGGTAAAAAGCTCCAGCTGTTCTTCGTCAGTACGTCTTTTGAAATCATGCTGCATTTAATTGAGAATTAAAAGTGAGATGGTACCATATTCTCTCATAATGCCTCGTTGCCATACTGTCATGCAATGGTGCCACTGTGTGGAAAGAAGCTGCACACACACAAGACATCAGAATGACAAGTGTGATATTCACAGTATAAAAAAACGAACTGAGGAGGTTTCTAACCTACACTTTAACTTAAGCCCACACACATACTGTGAACGTGCACAGTAAAAAGTAAATAATAAGTCCAGGAGATTCTTTAACAATTTGTGAGAAAAAAGAATCAGGAGAACTTTTATCATTCATAACCACAAAAAGCTCAATTTCTGTTAAAGAATGTGAAACATTAAACCCATGCTAAATTATATAACCTGCATAAGTAGTAAATTTAACTAATGATTCCGGGTTAGCTCATGCCATAGCCACATCATTCCTTATTGAATTTGATGCTGCATTTGTTAAACAATAGGTTTGTTGTTTGACTCCACAGTCTCTGATGATGGCCTCATTTTCTGTGTTGCTTTCTCACGCTCTGGTCCTTAGTCTTTTCCCGGTAGATTGTTTATGACAGGAGAAGATAAGAGATGCTCAGCGAAGGACCATAAAAACACATCACACTACTTCTGATATATTATGCCAAGACAGGTTGTGATAGGTGCAGTCCCTGTTTCAGACCTGCAGACACTGGCAAACATTTGTTGTGGAAGAACCATAAAGAAAATTTATACATGCAATTTTTTATTTTTGTTTTATTTTAGTTTTTTTTTTTTTTTTTTTTTTGTATCAGGAAAGGATTGCTTTGTTGCTCTTTTGACGTTTTCATTTCAACCAACAATTGTATCCTGCTGGGGACTTTTTCACCCTCAGACCATCACCATGGTAAACCACAACCCAGCCCGCATTGCGCTGATGGTTCTCGGGTTTCTTGTATTCTTAGCTGCAATCGCGTTCAACTGTCTGTCAGGACTTGGTGCTGAATCAGGTTAATATTTGTCAAACAAATCAAATAAGTTTTCTGAATGGCGTCTATGGAATAAACAATAAAATGTGCTTATCTCGGTTCAGGTGTTTTCCAGCATCGGACAGAAGATGTGATGCTAAAATATATGACACCGATAACTCCTGCACAGTGGGCTCTGTTTGTCTGGGATTTCATATATTTTTGGGTTTTTGCCATGTTTCTGTATCTTTTAGTGGGACTCTGTAGAAGGTAGGGCTCTGCACTGTTTGTCATACATCCATGCATCTTCTACAAAATGTAACACAGACTGCAGAATTTTCTCTGTCTCTAAATACAGTTCTCTTTTCTTATGCATGCAGAAAACCTCTCCACCTGTTTAGTCTGCTTCTGTTCAGTCCTCGACATGTTGCAGATTTCTCTGACAGCGTACGAAAGATTCTGATTATTTCCCCACAGGCACACGTTGTCTGAATCTAACAATATTATCTGTGCTCCCTGCAGGAGTGCTTATGAATGGATGCACACCACGCCCGCGGTGCTACCCTATGGATTTCATGTCTCTGTCATTATCAACTTCTGCTTGAGCACCACCTGGCTGTTTTTGTTCGACAGAGAGTAAGTGTATGACTTGAGGTCGGCCACTGAAACATGTTTAGCTATCATTACCATGAATAACTACGGCATTTTTTTCTGTATAACCTGACAATCTGCTTTTCTGTGTGTGTGTGTAGGATGTTGGGGTCAGCGTTAATAACCTCAACATCAATGACTCTCACCAATTACATGATGCTGTTCTTCTCCTGTCATGGGATGAAGATATATGGAGCCTGGTTAAACAAACATCACATCAGAGACCTTTGGCTCGTCAGAATATTGGTAATATTATATGATAGATAGTTTATTTATATGGACTTTGGAATATAAGATTTTTGAAAATGATAACATGTTAACAGGAAGCAAGTGGATTTTGTTGCTGATTTACAGAAACAGTTAGTAAAAAGCTCATAAAACCTACACTTTCAGGAAGAAAAGGTGCTCTTGCAGTGTGAAACAGTGTGTAAATACAGTGCAAAAACACAGCACTCCAAGGCACTCAGTTTGTAAAGAGCATAAAGAGCCCTTGTGTGTACGATCAGTGTGACGCTACAGACAGGAGACAAATTAAATGAAAAATTCCCTTCACTGAGGGGATCTGGTGGCTCAGGTGGACATCACCTTTATCCTATGCTGAAACAATCCCATACTGATGGTAGTGGTCTCTGCCAGGATGACAGTACCTCCATCAGTTAGACATGAAGGCTCACCGAGGGGTTTAATGAGTGTGAAAACCATGTGAATCAAATGCAATGACCTTCACAGTCACCACATCTCAACTCAATGGAGCACCCAGGGGAGACGTTGAAGGGACATTTTCCAAACACCAAATGAAGGAATATATTAGTATCCACTATCCAGATTGTTTCCGTTGAAGCTGATCTGGTGGCGCGTGGCAGCCACTCCTTCAAAAGAAATTCTCATTTAGCGATTTGATGGTGATGGTATAGAGTGTTGTCTAACATGTCAAATGTTAAATAATTCTGTGAATGATTGACAATATCAGCCCCGGCTGCTTGCACTTCAAAAGAATCCGTCAGTGAGTTGGTACAATCAGTTGGTCTTTGTTCAGACTTTACGGTATGGATAGTTGCAGGACTTACACATTTGCATTGCTAATCTTTCAAGCTTTGAAGTCTTCTTTCATTGTCTTGGATCAGGTGCAAAATGGAGTGGCAGTGTATGCGACATGGGGAACCCTCTCCACCCTACTGAACCTGACAGTGTACCTACAGCATAAGACAGTAACCTCTCGATGTAACTGCTCATTGCTGTCACTACTGCTGCTTCTGATGGAGCTGTTAGCCTGGTGCGCCTGAATCCCTGCTGTGTTTTAGTCACTTAGCTATTGAATGTTTTATTGTTCCGCTTAGAGATGGCATGAAAGCAAAGGAACCCAAATCAGTTGTCATTATCTGCCTTTGCTCCCAGGTTTCTGCTGGAGAACTTTTGCCTCGATGAGCATGTGCGTTACATCGTGACCATCTACCCTGTAGTAATCCTGTGGTTGGCAGCCACCCTGGACAATGCGGACTCTCTTGAAAGTCACATTTACAGTTTTGCAGGTACTGTTTGACAGTTAGCTCATTGCATCTATCTCTGGTCATTTTAGTTTCTGAGACCTCTTCAATAATTGTGGGATCTCTTCTTGCCTCTTCAGCTGTGATCCTGGCTATTTCCTGCATCGTGTTTGTGGCACGCATTGCCCTGGTCACATGGAAGCACCACAAACAGCCACTTTACAGGGACAGTGAACCCAATATGTCACCAGCAGAAATTGCCTTGACACAAAGCAATGTCTTTCTACGAATATTAGGTTAGGGTTACATAATGTCATTTTATTTTTCTCTATGTTAATGTTTTTTGGTTGATTTGCAATTTACAATGACTATACTACAATGAATTTGTATACTAAAAAAATATGAAAGGATAGTGTCAGCATTACACAACTGAAATGGATGTTCAGGTTTTGTAAGAAATAAATAAACAAATAGCCATGCATAATAAGTGTGAGTGTTTTTATTTTCAAAGCCATGTGTCAGCACCAGACACATAATTACAGGGAATCAAAGTGTATATTCTCATTCTTCTGAGCTGACAGGTCTCCTCTCAGTGAAAACAGTGGTCATATAGTAACGCGGTATGTAAGCAGACCTATGTTTAGTAAATGATGATGTTACATACTTCATTGCACCAAACAGGACGATGATTAACTATAACGTTAGACCTCAGGATAGATGACACATTAATATGTTTTTCTTGTTTTTTTCAGCTGTGATTATTGTGTGATTATGTTTTCAAGGGCTTTATGCCAACATGTTTCCATTGAAGCAGAGTTGTTGATGTTATACTATGATATAATTATTGCTGGTAAAACACTACCTTAATACTATATTATCATTTAAAGCTGCTGTTGCCTTCTGTAGTGATCTACCTGGAACTGTGTTACCAGTCCTCAGCTTCTCCAAGATATACATGTCATACATTAATATAAACAAGCTGCAGCAATATTAAAGCCTGGTCATTAAGTAATAGTAACCTTTTTTTCAGCATTTTGGAAAGTTAGGGGTAGCACTATAGGGCATAAAGAGAAAAGTCTCACTAGATTCCCCTGTGCTCTTTATTTCCATCATGGAGAAGTAAAGCAAACATCTGGCCAAGGAGTCTTTTGGGACTGTGTACCAACTTAAAGGCAATAAATACTAAACCAAAACGTCAGAACTCACACCAGCTGGAAAACTTTCTGCAAAAATGTATATTGTGCCAATTTACAATTTTCATTTTTTTGTTATTTTTCATTTCCAAAGGGGGGCAGCATATGCTCACTTCACATTCTCGATGTGAAGTGACAAAGAAAGCTCAGCTATACCAGAAGATGGCACAGTGGTTCAAGTTTTGTATGGAAAAGCTCTCCATTCTTGAAACTCCTATGATTTAAAACTATATATATATTTTTTTAAACAAATAAAAATATTATCTAGTGTGGTTTTGTGTGTAACTTGATCTGGTGTTTGTGTCTAAATACAAGAAAACTTAATGCACACTTGCCTACTTCAATTCTGACAGAAAATAGAATTAAAGCTTTGTTTGTTTGTTTATTTTTCAAAATAATGTTTTTTTTTAATTGGTGTACAAAAAGGTTCAACCTCTATACCCTCTCCCACTCCCTCTCTGTGTCTCTGACTGTGTGTGACGTGGCGCTGCAGAGATAATCACACATGCTCAAGTTTATAAGTGCCCTCTTTCTTGATGCGGCTTACAGAATGGAATATCAAACATGCCCGTTGGCTGTGGGGAAGAGAAGCACGACCTTTGATGAGGACACAGAGCTGAATAGAACTGAACGTTAGATGAAAGCAGCAGAAAAAAAAAAGACAAAAGAGATACAATGACTGAATGTGTCCATAGATGGATATGGTGACCACACAGCTGAGCAAATTGGTGTCCATCTGCAGCCTGCTGCCGAATAGTAACTGGCTGGTTATTTCCACACACTCACATATGTTCAGAGCAATATGCACAGACATTACGTCTTTTGAACATGTTCAGATCAGTGATTAATTCACAGCAAACTACACAGAAAAAAAACCAAAAACATTTAGCCTGCTGTTGATGAGGTGTTATTTTAGTGTTTACAGAAATACATTAGATTGCAAAGTGCGTTCTGTAGTGGGTGGATGTCTTTGACCGTGATCATAAAGTCGCATTGGCAATATATTCCACTGCTTCATTTAGAGAAAAGTCTGCTTCATAATCTCTGGCTCCGTAATGCAGAACTGATTCGCTTTCAGGGTCGCTTCAGACAGAGGCCATGCTAGCACATACAGAAGTGTAAAATCACTAATTACGAGTCAGATACACTGGTACATTTTTGAGCAAGCAAATTCTGCTTTCATAAGCATTAGTTCTGGCGAAAATATGTTTGGAGATGCAAGAACTGCATGCTGGAATGATGTTGTGGCTCAAACAGCAGTATTTTGTTTCTATTTAGGGCTGATTTGGTGTTGGTTTTTAGCTCAACAGAAAATGCAGCAGAAAAATTGTGTTATTTAAGCCTTATTTAAATTTGAATTACAAAGAGTCCTGTTCTAGCTTTTCAAACCTGAATACGTTGTTGTTTTATTAGTCTTCTCTAATAATAGAAATGAAAATGTTTTGGTTTAAAAACATAAATACAAACTAAATAAGACATTTTAAGATGTTCCTTTGGGAACTGATTGCCTATGACAACATATGACCATTTTGGAGAGCATAATTGTATTAAAAAGGAAGATTGCAGGCATACTCAGACAATTACAGTCAAAAGTCCCATTGGCCTTTTTGCAATGAAGTAATATAAAATCTAATTGTACTTATGCTAATATTAAGTAACGTCTAGTTGAGTTGGACAGTCAAGTAGTCTTTTCACCCCTGACAACATAATGCATCAGCTTGGTTCATTAAAAATAGCAATGGCTGGCCCAGACTGTGTCCAGTATTATCACAGCAGGAACAAATGAAGGAAATGAATTCCCGCATGCTATTTATCATCTAGTATTGGCTTACAGAAGTCCAATCATATTTTCTTTGGAACTTAATTTCAACTGGTCCCCTCCCTGGGAACTATTTCTGTAAATTGCTATTTTTTTTTTATTAATACCTACAAGCATTTAAAGTAATTTAAAGACGTCAGGTGTTAAAGGTGGTGGCAAACTCCTGTTCAATTGCTTCATGGATGTGACTCCTCCACATATTGCACTGTGGTTTAATCACATCATTCCTCTTGAGTACTGAGGCCAAATTCTCCCTGGAGTAAAACACTAGAGGAAATGACAGATATGAAAGAAGAAATTGAGGTGTTTTACTGTCTGGCAGTCTTGTAATTGTTTCTATACTCTCCAAAGACCATTTCCTCCATAAGAGAAATAACCCAGATATGCAAATGTGTATTCCCAATTAATTTAATTCATATAATTACGCCAAGAAAAGAGATTGGGTTGGAAAAAGAGTCTTACCTTGAGCCAAGTTTTCCTCCCACTCAAGCCCCCACTCTGCAGGGTATAAATTAGCTTGGAATATTGAATCATGCTCGGCTACACAGATGAGCATCAATTATCGCTAACATTTTAATGACTGGTCTTCAGCCTTTTGGAAACAACAAACAGCGAGTTGCCGGTAGTAATCAGTTTAGTAAGTAGACATTCACTGTAAATGAAGCCATACACCAACATCACCTCATGATCCCATTGCCACCGATTTTAGTTATTTAATTTAAATGACTTGGTTAGGTTCAGGAATGATTTATATTTCATCTGTTGTCAGGACAGGCAACTGAAACAAGTCATTAGGGATCAGAATCAATGACTCTTTGTTTCTTTGGTTCATTTCTATGACGCTCTCTGGGTGAAGTCTATGTTTGATGTTATTATGAACATGAGAAGAATTTAAAAGTCGGCTAGAGATTGAAAACAGGAAGTAAAATCAGAATGCCTTTTAAAAGTTCCAGTTTTTAAGTTTTAGGCATAAAATAATATAATAATAAATTCTGAAATCAGAATGGCTTCTAGAAATATTGAAATTTGAAACCATCTTTACCTATGCTACCTAGCTTCTTTTTCGGAAGTAATACATGTTTAAAATAAAGCATTGAAAAGTTAAATCATGGATAAACTATAGTCAGGAATCATATATCAAAATGTCTTATTTTGTAGTGATTTATTGTATTTATTAAGCATTTATTTGTTATATTTTAAATAATTTTCAAGTTATAAGCTATAATCCAGTCTGTGCAGTATTTTTATCTGAGTAAGTACAATACATTTTGGACCTTTTGCAAGTCTCTGAAAAACATTTTTGAAAAAATGCTTTTCTATTAGTATTCAACATTGTTTCATGTGGCGTGTGCTTTTCTAAACAGCAGACAGAACAATTGCAACAACAAGTTGAAGTGTGACATTTTGGCTTTTGCTGAAAGTAAACAAACTTCAACAATCCTCAGTGTTACAACTGTGGCACAGTGACACCAATTGGCAAGACAATTAGACTATATGTAAATGCTTTGAATTAATTAATCCCATGAAACAGCTACACTAATTAGCTGCTACTCCCTGTTTCCTATTGCTCCATATTTAACAGTAACTCACTCAGTCCATATACGGGGACAGCAGACACCAAAGAGAGAAAAATGTCGGAATAATTATCACTTTAAAAGGATGATTTTTTAAAATCTAGATCTGACAAATTAGTGGTGGTGGCAGATGAGCATTGATGATGTACAGCAGTCTTCTAGGACACATGCAAACCAACAAGGAACTTGTTGATCTTAATCAAAAGATCTAGACTTCAATTTACATTTGTAATTAAGGGAGTAATAATTACAACAGTTCTCAGTGGTCTGTAAATCTCTTTAAAAAGAGAAATAATGGTGTGACATGTTTATAATCACTCTCACAGCTGAACAGTTGAAAACTGGCAATGAAATTATGACGTTTTCAGACTCTGAACACGTTGTCGTATGTCTATAGATGTCTTACAATTCTGCATCAGCGTGTGTAACAACACAGCATGTTTATGTTACCAGTTCACAGCCAGTTTGCCTGTGTGTAAGTTGACTTGTGTGTCAATCCTGTATTGTATAACTGTCTCGCAATGTGTCAACATGTAGTCTGTTTCATTTTACTGACATTGTATATGGTGAACAAATGCAAGAGTGAGAGAAGAAAATGAATGTGCACACAGTCGGGGGTTTAGAAGGTGCATGTCAACAAACTGTGCCTGCAGAAAACAACTGGAAATGTCTTGTACTGGAATTACGGCAAAATAAATGAACAAAAGGAGCGCCTTGAGAGTGAAGTTGCAGAAAATAATAATGACAAAATACAAGGACTCTTCATGCTCAACATAAGCCTTTTTGCTTATTTGTGTGTTACTGTTTAGCAGCGGATAGACATGGAAGTGCTAAAAACACAAGGGCTTCCGTGATAATTGAATGCCACATTGAAAGATAATCCTTCATTTGAATTATATTGTGTGAAAATGACAGCACAACTCAACTTATCTGCCTGCACTCGCTCACAGATGTATTTTTCTTACACTAATGCTTTCACATTTGTTCATCTACTATAAGCTGTTTGTTGTTTATACACATGTCAGCAGAATTATACCTCAGCTGCTTCCCCACCGACTATCTGACATTAACTAACAAATTTTCTGACTGAACTGAATTTGTTATTTCCAATCCAAAATGTGTTTATGTCCTAAAAAAGTGAATTGTAATGTTGAAGGAAAGTTTAGTACTACTGAGAGGAGGTACAACAAATTTACAAGCTGAAGAAAATATTAAATAGTACTTTGTATAAGCAAATGTCAATTTGAAATTATGCTGCAAGCTCTGTCAGCATGGCACGGTCTTTGATTCAAAATTGTTCATGATGTCAGGGAAAATAATAATATGTTTCCAGGATCTAAACCACAGCTGCAGTCAATAAGTTGGGAGGAAAAAGGCTGACCATCTTAAATTAGATGGATCACTACTGACTTCATATTGAGTCTGTCACCAACAGAGCAAAGCAAAATGTCCAGACGTAGAAAACAGGACAGTACACCCTGATTGTGTGGCGTCTAGCAGGGGATCAATTTCAAGTATCTGACTCATCGTACCCCAAAGGTCCAGGGTCTCTGATTGCAACAAATTACAGATTAAAGGGCCCTTCATGCTGTTAAACAAGTGCTCCCCACACATTTGCATGTGTCTGAGATGACATGTGATGCATGGGGTTGTTGTGGGACTGTATAAGAATGTGTGTGTGTGTTGCCGTGGGGGCAGCAGGATACCAGCACTATTTATTTGTTAATGAGTAAAATGGGAGTGGGATTGGAGGAAAGCAGCCTCGATCTCACACACATAAAAACAACTGAGAGTAAAATGAATCCTGAATCCAAATATGTTAACAGATGTGAAAGGATAAGACAACTTTGTGTAAATTCAAAGCGTTTCCTGGCTGCAGGAGAACCATATTAGATAAGTTATTGCCATTCTAAACCACACTTCTTCATTGTTGCACTTGAAAATGCAAATGTTTTACTTTAAAAAAATATGAAGCCTAAGCCTGCTTTACCTTGGCTGGTCCCTCGGAGCAGCAGATGAATGGCTCCTCTCAGAGTTTCATGGCATGTGACCTTGAGTACTTTATTAATTTCCTTATTTTTTAGGGCAATACCTCAGGCTATTCACCTATAAGATGAGTCGGGGGATTACTTGAGGCATAAGATCTGAAATTAGACAATTTCCAGTTAAAAAGATTTCATTAACAATTTCAATTATAAATTCATGTCGAATAATTGAAGAATAATTAAATTAAAATGATCAAATTAGCTGTATTTTTTATGTGTAAGCTATTCCATTCAATTATCCACAGGATAGTAATTATTTAAGGTATGTAGTAGCTGGAGTCTGGCTAACATACTGTAGATCAAACTGTTTTAACATTGAAAGCAGAAATAACTGTATCATTCCACTGTGCTAGATTTATACTTAGACTTAATGCAAAGTAGCAAAGTTGGCACTCTTAAAAGAGAAATGCAGAGGAGATTATTGAGTGGAATGATACTGTGATGAAGTTGAAGGGCTTTAGACAAACTGGCATGTAACCACTTGAATTAAAAACCTTGTTCAAGGAGATGATAAACTCATGTGGTATAATGACATTGTCCCCGGAGAATATAAACTGGGGACTCTAAGATATGTGGATTCGTGTTTTGACAGACATCTAGAATAACTTTCATTCAGCTAGTTAAATGACCAATTCACACACTGACTCACTGTGTTTTGAAATACGTTGCATGCGTTATGTTCGGAAAGGTGTGAATAAGGCTGAATATCTAATCTACATTGTGTGCATCCAAGATGCGAGAAGAAATAAGAGAGAAAATCCCTCCCTGACTGTATTCCACTATGATTTTTTTAATATTATCTTTTCAAAAACAAAATATTAATTGAAACATATCAGTACTGACTATTTATACCCTTCAGAACACATACATGCAGTGGTTAAAGCATCTCTAGGTCAGATTCACCCAGTCAGCTTGGGTGAGGAGTCATGAATAAATAACAACTAGAAGAAAAAGTGTTGTATACTGAGAGTGATGTTGACAGCAACAGATCATATAACCTTGCATCTGACCATTCCTTCCTCTGTATATTACTCTGAAAGCAAAACAAGCCTCATTCTGTCATTTATAGCAGCTTGAAATTCCGGGAACATAGCAGGGCGCTGCAGTATTTCCAGTCTTGGCAAGTTCACAGCACTACACAGGGTCAGAGCAATTTATCAAGATGATCGCTGCACAATAACGACACCTCTGTCCTCCATATTATCTGCAATGTCTAAAAAGCAGCCAAACATTTCCAGGGAGATCACAGAGGTGGACTGAAAGGCTGTGTGCAGCAATAAGGCAATTAAAGTGTTTTGACTCGCCAAATGAAGACTGGTGAGTTTGTTTCCCATTAGCTGGTATAATACAGCAGCTATTCATCCTGGAGTCCATATCAAAACATACATAGTGACAATACAATTCATCTTAGACTCCAACTCCAAATTACATAAGGATAATAGAACACAACAGCTAAAACTAGAAGCAAAAACAGTGTTGTTTTAAAAATAGTATTTTATCTATTGTTTCACGTCTTTTCAGGAGATTTTAAAACTACACATGCAATAGCTTTGAGTAATGATTGAGAAAAATCCATGTATGGATTGTTTGATATTGAAAAGTTGATAGGATTGCATTTCTTCTTGTTTAAGGCTTTTTAAACAGCTTTCTGCCATTTGTGTTTTTCTGTAAAATCTTTGTCACTACAGTGTTTCTGGTAACAAGAGGCTCTGCCCTCATCTTTCCTTCCAGGTGACATGGGAAGGCAACCCTGAAAGGATCAGTGTCTGAGCCACTCAGCCTTACGATAGCAGCACCTCTCTGTCCTGTCTTCTTTCCTCTACACTAGTCACACGCGTTGTCTTCATGCACTGCATGCTTCACTTACTGTATCACTGCTATGCCGATGACATCCAGCTTTACTTTCCAGCCTCCCCTGCGTGACACTCAAGTTGAGTCAAATTACAGTCTGTACAGCAGCATTATGTCACATTCACAGTCACTCTCTGTTTGTCTTTACCATTCTATCGCCTCGATTTCTCATTTGAGCCTCAGCCACTCCTTCCTGCCCTGCAGTAACCCTGACCCCTTCCAACAGAACTGATTCCCTGCTCTCACCCTGTTCCCCGCTCCTTTATTAGCTCCCTAGCATGTATACCAGCCTACTTCCATTTTTTTGATGCTAGACCATCCATTGTACCATACAAGCTGTTGCTTTCAAGCCCTGTTTTCAGTCTGGTTTTGCCTGCTTGCCTTTTTTTTTTGTCATGCCTGTTTTTGGACTTCACCTTTTGCCTGCCTGTTGCCAACCATTTGCCTGCTTGCTGAATTCGCCCTGCACCACTCCATTTTGCCTGTGTCTCTTTGGCACCACCTCAAAAATCCCTTAAATGTGAAAAAAAAACTAAGAGACATGCACAAGAGAATGCAAAGATGAGTACAGAAAAGAACGCATTACTATACATAGACATCCAAAACATCTGTTATAAGGGACTTAAAACCAACAGAGGGGATGTGATCCCAGGACAGCCAATGGACCGGCACAGAGAAGCCTGAGAGAAACGGGAGAGAAGAGAGGAGCAAACAAGGAGAGACAGGGATAGATGAGCACACAGCTTGGACACTCATGTGCTTAAGGGAACAAACAAACAGAGGTTTAGAGAGATTCAGTGGCTTTCAGATGGTTTAGAGTAAAGCACTTGGAAGTATAGTGTACATACTAGGTTTAATAAATTAAGTCAGACTGAAACTGAGCCAGGAGGGGACAATGGTAACAGGTACAAAGCCTGAGGTAACAAAAAAATAATAATATTAACTAACTGAAAGTTAGTTAATATTTAAAGGGCTCAATTGAGTTTGTGATGTGTAAAAGGAAGTTATTCAAGAAGAAGAAGAAGAAGAAGAAGAAGAAGAAGACATGATAGCAAAGGGCCCTGCAGCTCATACAGACTTTTTTTTTTACTCTGGGGACAGACACAAGCCCTGCATTCAGAGAGAGAGGAGAGCATGGCATGGAATATAAGGTTTAAGGGGATCAGACAGATACGGCATGAAGGTGAATGCTCATTTAGGATTAAGTGTGTAATTATAACACATTAATGTCTGACCTGTTGTGGAAAGGGAGCCAAAGAACATAATGTTAAAACTAGAGCAGTGGGATCAAATATATTCAGGGGAAGAAGTTTGTAAGGGGAAAAAAATGAAATGACAGGAACAAGCTGAAGTTTGTTGCTGTCATGTAGATTTCCATAATTCATTATTCTGCATTGTATTAACATACCGTATTACTGTATTTGACCCACAGCTGCTTATGCTGCATATACAGTATAATGTTGCATATGTAGGTAACACACTTCTGCTGTAACGCGGTGTGGTGCAGTCTTTGGCATGCATCCAAATGACAATGAGGTCATTGTTGTCTACCTTTAAAAAAAAAAGTTCAAGTTGGGAGCACCATTGATGTGCAGGAGTTTCTGCTCCCTGGGCACGCTGCCGTCCATGACCTCCACTCGTCCATCTTCACAATTTATTGAATCTCTTCTGCTTTTTTCTTCTTCTAGGAGAGGAGAAAAAGAATGATGTGCTGCTTGCCTCAGCACATCACAGCCTAACACCTTGCCTGTCTGAACTCATTCTTACTGCACCCACCACTGACACACGCTGATGCTGTAATTAGGTGTGGGTGGTACAATGCAGACAGATATCATTAACTTTCAGGGACGGGTGACAGTCGAGCTTGACAGTATCAGCCTTGTCGGGAGAAAAGAGGAGGATTTGGTGATTCTGAAGTTCAAAATGTTTAGCCTTATATCTCCCACAGCACATTTAGTGTCTATTATTCAGATCAAATCCTTCTGAAAAAGACAAGACGCACCTTCCACGTTTTATGTTTTATGTTAAAATGATAGAAGTGAACGTGTGAATACATACTGAGCAGCCAGTGAATACCTCAACACTCACCCAGGTGGTGGAGAGCTTCACTTCTACATTTTCCACACAGATGAACCAATGGTGTCTGTGAAACACTCACAACATCTACAACACATGTGATTTTGTAGGATCATAGACCAAACAGAAGGCGCCCTAATATAAAAGCTCCTGTTTCTCCACATTTAACATTTATTTATTCATTTCACAATTACTGCAGGCCAGAACCGAAGGCACATCACTGAATTTATGTGACAGGTTTAGCAGCAAATATCAAATCACATTTTTCCCTGTAGTCACTTACCAGAAACGACTTTTTAAAGTTATAGTTGCTGACAACATTAAATTGTGGTAGTAACAGCAATAACTGATGACGAGCTATTTATGGGGATGGGACCGACCTGGCAGGACAAGGTCAGGAATGTGATTTACAGTAATGTGCTCAGGAAAGAATAAAAAAGTCCCTTTAGCTTCCGACATGGGAAGAGAACAGAGCAAGAGTATTTACAAATTGGTATGAGTTAGATGAGTCACATCTACTCAGAACAGGATGTAGTGATTTTTATGGATGACACAGAGTTACATGCTAAGCTTGATTAGTGCACATGTTTTCTTTTTTTTTTTTTTGCAAAAACACTGACTACACCACATGATGTAAGTCTACTTTTAAGCCTGCTGCAGTTCATTTTCATCATTTTCTGGTGACTAAACTGCTAAACAGCTGGAAGTGCAAGCATGATATCTGTTTTAATAAGAGCCACTCTTCACTTACACTAGTGGGTTGCATTAATGCCTTCATAACTCTATTATTAGCAAGACACAATTATTCAGCAGTGACTAGAAAACCAGTCGCTAAGCTGATTTAATTTTGTGCCTCAGGATCATGTTTTCCTTCAGCAGGGGATGATATGATACAGTGCATCCAGAAAGTATTCACAGCTTAACTTTTCCACATTTTGGAAAATTAATTATTTTCCTCAAAATTCTACAATCAATACCCCATAATATCAAAGTAAGTCTGTAAATTTATTACAAATAAAAAACAAAAAAAGATCACATGTACATAAGTATTCACAGTCTTTGCTCAATACTTTGTGGAAGCACCTTTAGCACCAATTACAGCCTCAAGTCTTTTTGAGTATGTTGCTACAAGCTTGTCACCTATTCTGGGGCAGTTTGTCCCAGTCTTCTTGTGCCTCTCAAGCTCCATCAGGTTGGATGGGTGGTGTCGGGGCACAGCCATATTCAGGTTTCTCCAGAGATTTTTAATCAGGTTCTAGTCTGGGCTCTGGCTGGACCATTCAAGGACATTCACGAGTTCTCCTGTAGCCACTCCGTTGTTGTCGTGGCTGTGTGCTATGGGTTGTTGTCCTGTTGAAAGATGAACAGTGTGAGGTCTAGATCGCTCTGGAACAGGTTTTCATCAAAGATGCCTTTGTACATCGCTGCATTCATCTTTCCCTCAATCCTAACGCGTCTCCTACTTCCTGCCACTGAAAAACATCCCCACAGCATGATGCTGCCACCACCATATTACCCTGTAGGGATGGTATAGGCCAGGTGCTGAGCAGTCCAGACATGACGCTTGGAATTCAGGCCAAAGAGTTCAATCTTTGTTTCATCAGATCAGAGAATCTTGTTGATCCTCAGATCTGTGCCTCGATACAATCCTGTCTGTGAGGTCTACAGATGATTCCTTGGACTTCATGGCTTGGTTTGTGCTCTGACATGCACTGTTAACTGTGGGACATTATAGAGACAGGTGTATGTCTTTACAAATCATGTCCAATGAACTGAATTTTCCTCCAGTCAAGTTGTAGAAATCTTTCAAGGATGATCAGTGGAAACAGGATGCACCAGAACTCTATTTTGAGTGTCATAAGAAAAGCTGCGAACATTTATGTACACGTTTTTATTTATTTTTAATAAATTTGTGAAGATTTCAAACTAATATTTTCACACCGTCATTATGGGGTATTGTTTGTGGAATTCTGGATGCACTGGAAGTGTGTTATAAGTGAGTACAAGTATGCCCTAATATGTGTCCAGCTGCATATTTCTGCACTCAGCCTCATATAAACAGATGTTTCAAGCAAATCCTACGGATTAGGAAGAAATGTTAGCACAAGCAACAATTAGATGGATTCATTTTTGCCATGCATGCTTTCTGAGGTAAAGGTGCAGTAGCAGTGGAAAAACTCAGGACTTTCTCTCTACTAGTGCTGTGTTATATTAAAGGGACAGGTGGAAGTCAGGTACAGTACCTTCACAGTAACTGCCTGCCATTATTAAGTCTGGCAGGTATCATAAATCTTCTTTCGTCAATTCTCTCTCCATTCCTGGTCTTCACATAGTCTCAAGTCAGTTGTTGATTGAGGTACAGGGCTACAGTACAGAAATATTCGTTGACAGTCTCCCATGGATCAGATAGGAGTCATGATAACTCACCATTAGTGACGCGACAGAGGCCTGAAATTCTTTGGATCCTTTGTGGTTTCTCAAATAAGCTGTCTCCATGTCTTTGGGCTAATTTTGGAAAGTCAGCCACTTCTGGGAAGGTACATGGTTGTTCCATGTCTAATCCTCATGTAAATATAGCATCTCTCACTGTCGACCTGTCAGCTTTGTAGGTCTCCCCAGACTGATCAGTGCAGTTTAGTGGTTTTACTAAACTGCACTGGATGTAGGGGGCAAATACTTTATGCCACAGGCCAAGTTGTTATAACATCACTACTGAAATACAATTTGACCTTATTTTATGTCACATTTTATCTGTAGATCTGCAACATTTTAGCATCAGATTCACCCAAAAACAGAGAACAATGTTTTGCAGCAGGTGCAAAATATGATGGATTAATTGCAATAATTATCTAAGGACTTTTTTTCCGGGACAAGCAAGTGTCCCACTGGATATCCTGTGCTTATTTCTGTGAGGAAGATGGATTAATCACATTGGTGGGAGACGGGACAAACGCCAGGGGACTTTCATAGGTGGTGGCATGGAAATATCTTCTATCATAAAGCGGCAGGATCCTGGTTTCCCCAAAGCAACCTCTGATCACTGCAGAATAAGACTAATTATAGAGAGGGAATGCTTTCAGAGAAACACGAGGCAGAGGTTTGTCCTTCCTCCACACTGCGTGGTCGTGTAAAGAAAACTACAGCTCGCGTTATGTGAACACAGAAAACGCGCACACGAATCTCCCGCATGCCCTGAAAAACGCAGCCTCTCAGCAGAGCTGGACTCAGCTCCCCCTTCCTCGGTGTGTGGTTCATTCCAGCGCCTCTGTATCCTCAGTACGAGGTGTGTTTCTGCTGTCATCAACACTGAGCCAGGCGCTTCTATCACTCCGCTGACAAGAGCTGCAAAGTGAATTTCGATGGAGGGGTCAGGACCGAGAGATGCTCTCGTGTCGGGCTGCTTCATGGCGAGCTGTTGATGGGGTGAGTGAGTTTTCCTTTCCAACAAACAAATGCGTTTTTAGATGGGGAATCTTAAAAGTGAGCCTGTGTTGCCGAGATGATGTGTAACAAGTGTCTTGGTTGGTTAAGCGCGTCAGCTAGAGCCGAGCGCGCACCAGGGGAAAAACGCATCAGTAGAAAACTTACTGTTCTGGAGAGAAACGCGTTTGAAGCGATGGATTAGAACATGAAACGCACACACGAATAGACTTTTCTCCTCCCCCCCCCCCCCCCCACCCCCCTTAGTTGCATGCTGTAAATATCTTCCTCAAAAGAGACGCATCGTGTTGGTTCAACCAGCCCGCGGATAAAAGTGCTGGTGCTGCAGACGGTGCGCAGCTGGAGTTGACCATCGCATCACCTGAGTCAGAGGACGCGTCCACACACGTCCCCTGCTTTCAGCTGCAAATGTCAGCCTCAGAGAAACTCCGTGGAGAAGATTGTGTAACAAACGAGCACGCTGGCCGTTTCATGGTCGAGGATGTCTCTCACGCTCTTGTGTACAGCGGTTATGTTTTGGACACAATGAGATGAGATGTCAAAGTAGTTTTTTTTTTTTTTTTTTTTTTTTAGCTTTTTCTACAGCTGACAGCCTTCAATGCTTTATTGGAAATTGGAAAAGGATGCAAGAATTAATGGAAAGAGCTCACAGGGCAAATCTCCACAGCACTAGGAAATTACAGTTTTTACAGAATTACATTATGACGTCAGCTCTGGACAGAAACAATAGCAACCAAGAAAACTCATTTGAAAAACAAGCAAACATGCAAAACCCATCAATCTGAGTTTGTGGCTAGATGATATAATGAAACAGCATCGTGGGTTCTTCAGCATCTGGGGCTTTCTGTTTTCAAGAGCATGTGAAGTTCAGATTATGTTTGATTAATGTTGAATTTGCTTATTTCCAAGTGATAGTGACATCTACAGAATGTGTGGAGGTATTGTTCTGCTGCCGTTAGGTCAAGAAATATAAAAATGATTCTCTGTTACTTTCAGCTCTATCCTCCTACAGACAATAATAAGTAAAAGGGAACAGACCTTATGATTGGTGGTGAAATGTGAATCACCCTCTGTCCCTGTTTAATTTCTAGCAGTTATCTAAAACCCCCCACAAGGCTCTGGAGTAATAATGCCAGCTGTAACAAGTCTCGAGACAGCAACTGGCCTAAACTTGGCACTTTACCCACACAGCTACCGGCAAACGCTCTAAACTACATGACTGTAAAACGTGCATTCAGGAGTTATCCTTTGACACTGGTGAACATCCTGGCTTCTTGTCTATCAGCGAGTTCTTCCTCACTCCTCGCTGACGTGCACGTGTTTTTCTGGGCCTTTCTGTCTTGTGTGTCACAGCGTGAGCGACAGCCGCTGTTCGAGACACCTGGCCTGTGATGTCAGCAGAGAAGCTGTAGCATTGCTTTGCTGAATGCCGCATGTTTGATTGCCTGTTTCCCTCATAATGGTTGTCCAATTTCATGGCTATCAGGCTTGTTAATAAGAGCGAGGAGACGAGAGAACAGAGGGTCCATCGGTGTGCTTGGTTGGACCCTTTGATTGGAGGGCACGGTTTGTGATGCAAAGCGACAGTGTCACGTCGCATAAATACAGCGTCTGACAGGAATATGGCTCATATTGTTATTACCTGTTTGCTCTTATTGATGAAACCCAGTGATTGATAACCAGCAGATCAATTTGACACAACCTTTTTGATGTAAACACATTATACAGTATATGAATAAAGCATTTATTTTGATTTTCAAGAAAAATGTCCTTGTAAATAAAAAAAGAAAACCATTTGAGTGATTTATTCATCAGATTAATGCTTCAGTAATAAAGCAAAAAGTCATGCTGCTAGAGGCCAAACAGCTACAAGAATATGATCCTATTGATTAAACCCTGCAATTTAAATCAAACTCAATTAGGGACAATTATTTCAACTGAATTATATGAATTAGGTACACTCATTATGGATACTTGTACTGCACCCAGAGGCCTGGGAGGATCTGAGCAAATCATCCACAAACCCTCATGACAATGTCACAGGAGGATACGTGCAAAATGAATGATTATATTTAATATTCAAGATTATGGGTAAAACTCAACTTTTAACAGTAAAGTGTGGTCGATCCACTGAGCAAAGGTCAGAAATTAGTATTTGTTAACAAACAGCAAGTAATTAAAGATTTTCAAGATTTTAGATAAAGATTAAAGCAGGAGAAGTTGTTTAAACTGTGCATTTATAAATAAGAATTATGACTAATGATTCAAATTAACATCTTCAAGAGATTGTTAAGTCAGACACATTTGAATATGTTTTCCAAAACATGATGCATGAAATCATTATTGCCCCCAGTGATGCTTTCAACAGACGCTTCTGTGAGTCAGATGTGACTTGGTTATCATAGCACTGGATCATAGCAAATGACGGTTTTCCGAATGTCTTTGCATATTTGTCATGTGAAGTTTGTAGTCGTCGCGGAAGCCGAAATAATGCGATGCATCAAATTCGGTTCAATTTAATACCAAACTTTGCACCATCCAGGCAGACAGTGGGAGTGGTTGGTGTTTGAGATTCATTGTTTCTGCACTGTTGAGCATTGTGTAGTGGAGACTTTTCCACTTGCTAAGCCTCGCCTGCGAATGTATTGATAGAGCTGGCATGTCAAATCTTTTCTTATGTCAGTCCGAGACTGAGACAATCCTATGTTAATATGGAATATCTCTCCGGCAGACATTCTCCTTTCTAGGGAAAAATATATTCTGCTCTCCACTATATATATATATGTATATGGAGGGATCTCTCTATTGAATGTGAAAGGTAGATATTCCCAAATGACTGTACAACAAAGACGCCTCTTAAAACAGTTCATTTTTGGAGCGCAGGCTTGACTTTGATGCAAATCAAAGGACAGCAGTGGGATGATGAAACTGAATATTTATGGTCTTTTCCGAGCCCAGTCATGTCCCAGAGTACTTTTAAGCCCTATTAACAGCAGATAAAATTGCACTTGAAAGTTGTAGGCAGGTTGCTTGACAGCTGAAATGAGAAACTCAAGGGTTTTTAACTATTGTGAGCAAATCACTAAACTACCTCTCTGAGGTGAATGACACAGTACACTAGTGCATTTGCAAAATTGTGCAAATCCAGCTGTAAAAGCAACAAATTTTCATGTGTTGCTATTTTACTCTTTAGCAAATATTGCTGAATTTCAAAGACCTTTCATACTGAGGGAGATTTGTACACATAGCTGATTGCAAAACAATTTCTCCCTCTTTTCTCTCCCTGCTGCAGAATGAATCAGTTGTCTGCAGAAACTGTCTGAATCGTTTGGCCCTTGGCTGCGGGGCTGTGAGCAGCTACCATGACGTATCCCAACGCCAGCATGCTGACAGCCAACTTCAGTGGAGCTTTGGACAGTCATAACTCCGGGGGAAACATCTACCGACCTTTCTCGGTTTTCAGTGTGCTCACTCTTACTTTACTGGCAATGCTGGTAGTGGCTACGTTTGTGTGGAACTTGCTGGTTTTAGTCACCATCCTGAGGGTGAGAACGTTCCACCGAGTGCCGCACAACCTAGTGGCTTCCATGGCCATCTCCGACGTAATGGTGGCTGCCCTGGTCATGCCTCTCAGTCTCGTTCATGAGCTCAACGGCCGGCTGTGGAAACTGGGCCGTGTGCTGTGCCAGGTGTGGATCTCCTTCGACGTGCTCTGCTGCACAGCCAGCATCTGGAACGTGACGGCCATCGCACTGGACCGCTACTGGTCCATCACGAGGCACCTGGAGTACACGCTTAAGACACGCAAAAAGATCTCCAATATCATGATCGCACTCACGTGGCTACTGTCCTCCATCATCTCTCTGTCGCCTCTCTTTGGCTGGGGGGAGACCTACTCAGAGGGGATGAAGTGCCAGGTGAGCCAGGAGCCATCCTACACGATCTTCTCCACCTTCGGAGCATTTTACCTCCCTCTTTGTGTGGTACTGTTTGTTTATTGGAAGATCTACAAGGCTGCTAAATTTCGGATTGGCTCCCGCAAGACCAACACAATCACACCCATGGCTGAGGTGATTATACATTTTCTTTTTTTAAAACCCATTTTCTTAAATAACCCCTTGTCCTTATAACTCCCAATATCATTATCATCTCCCTCTTGTGTGAAATGATGCCTATTTCTCCTCCTGCAAAAGGCTGATGCCCCTGACCCACAAATATGGGTTGCTGTGCGGTTATTTATTATATTGGCTGATGAGCTATTCAACAATAATCAGGGAAACATAAGTATCCAATATTAAAGCATACGTACAAATAATTGAAGCCATCTTGCTCATCTCATCGCCACTAGCTTGTTAATGTGCGTAGGTGGAATATAGAAGGCTATAAATACCACCTCTGGCATGTTTAATGGGCCATTGCACCTTCCTGGCTTTGGCATTTCTCAAATCTGACACAAAAGTCTGGATCTATTCCAGACTCATTAGCAAACATTTAATCAGGTAATTTCTTCTTGTAAAAATTGAGACTACATCCACTTTTCACCTGCCATGATGGTGGGAAATCTGAACCCCCTCCAGAACATGTCACTGATAGAGATAGTGCTACTTTTAGCTATTTTTTAACACCTATGAAAGCAGTTATTTATGAAAATCATCACTCTGACAACTTGGAAAACGTCCACACAAAAAATAAGTGGTTTCCAGATAATATTCATTTTATTTATTTTTTTATTCATTTATGTAATACATGTATTTCTCCCCCGAATTCTCCTGATGCCCCTTATTAGTTACAAGTTTGACATCAGTTTGCATCAACTGCATGTTGAGGGGGACCAGTCAAATGAATTATCTCTGTCTTTTATTGGCTTGGTAGTCCAGCTTCTATGTTAGGAATCATTTTGCAGCCAATCGTGCTTGTGGCTACAGCCTGTTAAACAGAAACATGTTTTATTAGTCACTTCGCTGTCCACAGATGTACTTATAGCGTATGCTTGTATTGTAGATGTCTCATTACGCAGCCAAAGTTTATTTTCATCACTTCCCGGTGTACTTTGAAAAGTCAAGGCCCTGCAAAGTGTCTGCACAGAGCCGTGATGTGAGCTGTAGCATCACCATCCAAGATAATAAACCTCGTGCACTCATCCATCAACAACACCCACACAAAGGCATTAAGACACATAGACACAACAGAAATAGAATGTATTGATTCTTGGCCTAGTTGCACAAATAACTAATAATACTACTAAAAATGTTGATGTCAGTGCAAAAAAAAGGTAACTGATGCTGATATGTTTACTTTTTTTTTTTTTTTTACCTAGATTTTATTCTATTTTATTTGCTTCCTGGCTGAATTACCCGGCCTTCAACACATAATTTACACTCATGCAACCATTTTAATGCATGAAAGAAGCTGATGAAAAGATTTTAAGATAATAAAGCAACCATATGTGCAGGTGAAAGATTGTCCTCATGAGAAAATCCCACAGGAGGCAGAGGTTCACATCTGTAATCCCTCTCAAATTAGATGAGCACTGGAGGAATTTTAAATGACTAAACATTACGTCTCAGAATGTTCAACTTTAACCTCACCCTGTAACCCAGACCCTGAAGTAGTTTAGAAGAACATTTTAGAAGGTAATAAATGACAAATTATCAAATCTGTTGTTTAGATATGACAAAATACTGTGCAAGCACCGGTGCAGACATGCACTCCAAACTGTAGCAAGACAAAAGCTGATACACAAAAGCAGTAGTAGGTGTGTAAAATGCATCAGTATATGCACATTAAGTATCTGCGTGTTGGCGCGTCAATGATAAGGACACTGTTACAAGGTCTCTGTTTTAGTTTGAGGGCTCATCATAACCTCATTGATTCACTGTATTAAGGAAACCTCCTTCTCGATAGAACTGTGCTTTTAACTTTTGGCCTGTGCCTTAAACGGATCAACTTCATCCATCAGATTAGTTCAATGCCCCACTTACCTGAAATAATTAAATTAAATACACACCTGTGTGTGTACAAGTCCCTTTATTCTAGTGTAGGTTCTTGTTTGAAAGTAAAACAAAATGCGTGCTTTCACTTTCAACATGTTTACAGGGATGGGTTGTCTGTGTAAACGCTGTTCAGCAGTGGAATGACCTCCAGAACTTAAGCTCATACACAAAAAATAGTCAGCCTTGAGCTGTGCTAGGCAACAAACAAGAGAGGAGAAAGTCAGCCGATTAATGTTGGCATTTTCTTCTTCCTTTTTCCAGCTGTGCGGTGTGTTTGTGAAATGCCACAAAATGAGCTGCTGGAAAATGCAGATTAAGACACGGCTCCGGCTTTGTACTCTGCGCTGTGTGTCTGTGTGTGTTAATGTGTGTAGGAAATGAACACATTATATTTGGTTTGTTGATCCACCTGTTGATTCCCACTTCTGTTTGCTCCATACTAAATAATCCATCTTTTGCTGAGCAGCCACAAAAGTTTCACTTCAGAAATTGCTTTTCTTTATAATGTTAAAGATATTGCTTTTCTCATTTTAATGCTAACCAGGTTTGTCTGATTGATTGAGAAATCAACAGAGTAGCTGATTTACTCTCTGGCTGCCTGCCTCCCAGGTAAAAGAGGAAACACACCAGCCCCAGATGGTATTTACTGTGCGCCATGCCACTGTGACCTTCCAGACAGACGGGGATACATGGCGGGAGCAGAAGGAAAAAAAGGCAGCCCTGATGGTAGGCATTTTGATCGGCGTGTTTGTACTTTGCTGGATTCCCTTCTTCATCACCGAGCTCATTGTGCCGCTGTGCTCTTGCGACATCCCGCCCATCTGGAAGAGCATCTTCCTGTGGCTGGGCTACTCCAACTCCTTCTTTAACCCGCTGATTTACACAGCTTTTAATAAGAACTACAACAATGCTCTGAGGAACCTCTTCTCTCGGCAGCGCTGAGCCATTCGCTCGGCTGACACACTACACCAGCATGCACTCAACAGTGTTACTCCTCCAGACAGAACAGATGAAACTGTGAAATGATGAGATGATGAACTGAAGCTGACAGTAGATACTGTGTCTAAAAAAAAAAATGTCTTTATAAATGTGTCATTTTTATTTAGGTTGTGTTATGTTTATTACCATGCTGATAAAACTTCATTGGTGGACTGAGATGGGTGTCTGAGCTTCTGTATCTACAAAGGGGAGAATAAATACAGCGCTGTCTACGTGTTGGTTTTCTCTTTGTTGTGTCAGACGAAGTCACTTGTAAGCAGTTTCATCATTATTTGCTAGGCTGCTGTGAATAATTTCAAAGTAGACCTGGAAGAAATGTTCAAAAAATTCTGTTAGAAACTACTAGAAAGGAAACAAGAAACAAACTGTAGATTTTTTTATGAACTTGACAACAAAACTTCAAAATGAAAATGTATTTGATTAAAGAACGGCGGGATCAGAAAGCCCTCCACCAAAAGGGATAAAATCATAAGAGACCTCTACCTTATAACTACCTACAGTATATATGCAGTTTCTGCTTTTACATGCAGTTCGTTCATTCATACATACGTCTAGATAAATATGCAGAACAATAACATGAAAGTTATTTCCATCATTTTTGAATGGGTGCATTGTTGAGTGACTGCAGCCGCAAATTGTCTTATACCACATAAATAAAGTAGCTCTGAGTAACATAAGACTTGTAGACTGATGTGAAGCTATCACAAAAACTCATTCTGAAGGAGATAAGTCAATAGAATTTGAATTTGGAAAATAAAAACAACAACACATATTGCTTCATTGTGTAGGGAAGCTACATCTAAAATGTTGAGACACTGCATATCTTCGAGAATGACTTGTTAGACTATAGTAGGAGGATTATAGGAGCAAGATATGCTAAACAAATAGTCACTTTTCAGTAAAATGTAGAATCAGTACGTCGGTAAAATGCTGTGCTGTGAGGAATGCATCATAATTTAATCCTCAGCAAATAACTGTGCTGAATGTAGGTGACCATTCTGTTTTTGGCAAATCTCTAATATGTCATTACGTTGTTGTCCTTTGAAAAGGAACATTATGTTTAGTAGACAGGGCTCTTACCTGACTAAAGTTTAAACCACAGTTATGGAGCTTTGTCCCATTCTTCTGCTGACTCCAGATACTACATAAACAAGCCACAGCTTTACAATTTTGCATAATTTTACTCATTTGTGATTTGAAATGTCGGCTTTTAAAATCCTGCCATAGGTGTTCAAGGTGGAATCAGATGTGGACTATGACAGTGGACAAGATGAACAACCAGTTTGCAAGCCCTATCCAGCTTTCGAATACGAAGCAGGTTGTTGTTGTTGTTGTTGTTGTACAAGTTATTCACTGGGTATAGAAAACTAAGTTTAAACTAAGTAAATCTTCAGTGAATCACAGCGACCCCTCCTAGTCCTCAGCACTCAGCAGAGTGAAGGAAAAACCTCACTGCTTACGTGAGCTGGTGGGTATGACTGTGTATTGTGTGTGGAAATGGAGGTCAATGTTACATACAGTATCCTAAATACCTGAAGATTTCAAGTGGCATGGTTTATTTGTTCCATAACCGATATAAAGAGTCTTTATTGAGGAAAAAGTTAAATATCTGACATGTACTAGATGATCAGATTAAACTGATGAATATATCACAATGAAGAAAAATAAATATATAAAATTAAATAATTATAAAAATATATTTTAAAAATTAAATGAGTCACTCTAATCTTGTTCCACTGAAAATCATATTTGGTGGTTAAAAATGAGGTGTGTGGAATATATACAAAAACAGTAAAAATTATTTTTATATCCTTTCAAATATGATGAAGTAAATGGAAAAACTGATGAAACTGGTCTGTTCTCTCTTATATATTTTTTTCATGTATTAGTCGCATGACTTGCTCATTGACTTGAGCCAGAGGTGTTCTGCAGAATTCACTTATTTAAATGACTCCGGTCTGCTTTTTAAATTGCCAGAGGACAGTGGATTATTCACCCTTTGCTCCTCTAAAGTCGAGTTCTGTGTGATGACCCTGCTCAGGAAAAGTTGAAAAAAATTTACATAAATGTGATGCTTAACATCCATATCTATTTCCATTTTTCATGTTCAAAAGAGGAAAAAAAAGTGGACCTTCAGAGGTAGTTTTTTGGAAATACATATTCATGACTAAAGAAAACACTAAACTAGTGACATTTGAAATAGTCTATCATCTGTAGAAGCACTTTATTTGCTTGGAGCTTAGAGTTTTGACAAGAAGGTCTATAAAAACAACAGCTATGAGGCATCAGTAAGCTACAGACGAACACACACACATACCCCTGAATAGCCTAACATGCAGAAAATAGAAAAGAAAGAATGAAAGACAGAGAAAAATCAGGGTCTTGATAATAATAATTTATTTTTATCATGATTATTGCCCAACAACTGGAGATCATTTTATAAGCAGCCATTGGCATGTCCAATCTCACTACGGAGCCACTGCCAGCACGCACATTTCAGAGCCAGGAGTAAGCCTGCTGCTGTTCAAAGGAGCACATCCATTTCAGGGAAGACAGCATGCATGAAAATGTGGCTTGGCTAAACTGACTTCAGATTAGAACCAACTGCCTCTGGCAAGGCAGACCTGTGCTTCAGCTTGCTGAATTTTACAGAAATAGATGCAACGGGATGCAGTGAAAGGAAAAATGTGATGAATGTAGTTTTATTAACAAAACATTTTAAATATATATATATGTATTGTCACCGTAAGCAGCACCTGTTCTACACATAGCACGTGGATTGTATAAATAAATATCCCTTCCCTGTAATATACAGGATGCTACTGGCCGGCCGGCTCATAGCCTTTCAATAACAATAAAATAAGCTTCCATGTAAATGGTGAAAAACACTTAGTTAAGAGTTGCAGTTTACAAGGACCAGACAAGACCAGGAGTGCACTGCCTCGTCTCTCTCTTATCTTGACAACAAAGTGGATTCAGTCTCCTCCTGACTGAGGCGTCATCGACTGTGTGACTCTGTTGTTGTTCCACTTGTTATTCTGCGACATCTCAGTTTTATCCAAATAGAAGCTGCACAGCGGGAGTGTGTGGAAGAGGATCCTGGGGAGCATATGCATGTACGATCTGAACGAGGGCTCACTTTCTCACCGCTCCTCGCTTGGTTTTGATTCAGGTTTTCAGGGCAAAACAGAGGTGAGCATGGAAAATTGAAAATTCTAAAATACCCCAGAAGAGACACAAGCCAATAAACCTTTCTTTGCCATGAGACAGAACTGGGATGGACAGTGCTTACTGGATTTTTAACTTTCCTTCTTCCTTTATAATACATGAACTCTACTGATACTGCTGCACTGAAGCTGAATGTTAAACTGGTCATATTATGCTTTATTTAGAGTTTATGTTTTATTCTATGGCTTCACTGATGCAAGATTAGGTGGTTTCTGAGTTTAAAACTGCAAATACATGTTACAATCCCCCTCTATGCAACAGCTCAACAGGCCATGAGAGTGAAAGGACTCATTTGAGCCCTACCCCCACCTCACTTTGTTCTCATTGGCCAGCTTATGGGAAACTTCTGAGGGGCCAAACCGAACCCAAAACACCACATTATCGCTGTCTATCATCACCTTTGGATACTGTCTCAGTAAACTTTAAAGACACATGTCCAGTCCACATCAAACACAAACTGATAAAACACAATAGTTCACTCTGTGAGAAAAGCAATTAGCGCCAAGCATAAAGTACAACTGAGGACTTTGGACAAGTTGCTGAGGCAAAATTGTTTCAAACCTCCCGTGATGATTTCACAATAGAGTTGTGAAGAGGGATTAAATGAAAGCAACTTTATCAAGTCTTTCACAGACAATTCAGCTATTATGACCAGTAATTCCACTTTGTTTTCAGTTTCCAAGCTTAAAATGCATCCATAATTTTACATGAAGAGCTGTGCAGTCCCCAATAAAATAAAGCATATGGCATATGCAAATGAACAGAAACTGAAATAAAATGTTCTTTCAGCCTCAAAAAGACAAACAAGACAACATTTTGCAACCTGAGAAAAATGCTGTCATCAAAATTTCCTAAGCACCACGTAGAGTCATCTGTCTTTTACTGGAGATTCAACAGTGTTGTCATCTGTGTTGTCATCTGTTTTCTCTGAACATTGATACACAGCCTGTGTTCGGCCATTTATTGCGCTTCCTCTCGCTCGTGACTCCGGTGCTGTCATTCACTATAATAACTTACGCTGCCAGGCCATGAATAGTTAATACAATGTATGTGGGAAGCATCTCAAACAGGTTCTGCAGATCCTGCTGCGCTACAGTGCCACTGATGTTGAATTAAGATTAGCCTGTGGCATTTTGAGCACTCTGGACCTCGGTCAGCCTCTAAAGCCTTTTGAAATAGTAAATAGTAAACAGGTAACAATGGGATGTTTCTGTCCTGTATGTCCATGTACCAGAACAAAACTAGATGTTTTTATATTGGGTTGCAATGGAGTGAAAGAAAAAAGTGTAATCTTTTGTCTTGTCTGTCTGTCTGCATTTCAATTTTACACCCCAGCGGTCTTGGTTAAACCAATGCTGACATGGAGAGGAAGCAGAAGGACCTTTGAGAGGAGTTATAATAAAAAAAGACACTGCACAGTCAAACGCATCTAAATGCTGTTAGAAAGAGGGCCGTCTCCTGGTGAGATTAGGCAGGGGGTGTTGTAATTTCGAGATTGCAGGAAATTACAAGCAAGCTAATTCAGGATGTGATTGCTCAGAGTATGTAAATTGCAAGCTGTGGGAAATCTCGCCATGTGTTCATCAGGTAGACAGACACACGTTCATGTGCATGTAAACCCAGACACGATGCAGACACAGTCAGTTCTTTACAGAAATAAAAGAGGTTAGTCTGTTAGTACTCAGTCATTTATATTGCTGGAGAGTCACAGAAGAAACAGGTGACTCCTCTGCTCCACGACGCTTCCTCAGTACAGTAAAGCTAAACCAACACAGCCTTAAGCTCTGTTGCTATGGCACCAAGACTGTGAAAGAAAGCTCGGTGCATGCCGGTGAAGATTTTCTGTCACCCAAGTTATATAGGATGTCTACATGTACTAAGGCAAAAAGGTAAGTGGACATGTTATTTGTTCTGCCTCCAGGACTCCAAGAGTCCTGAAACCTGTTCAACAAGTCTGCTCCCCTGTATGTGACTTACCACTCATAGATAATAAGCAGGCATCCATGCAAAGAGGAAGGCCGTACTCTAAACTGGTTAGTCCTGTAAGGCGCTTGTAGGCTCACGTTTTTGTCATGTCCAGCTGTGCAACATTAAGAGTGAGGGCACTTCTCTGAAGGTTGGCTCAAACAGGTGGTGATCCTCGGTAAGAAACAGCATATGCATTGTCATTCCTTGCAGATTTTTTAATTTTTTTTTCTCTCAGCTTTCAGATTTAGTCCACGGAAATGCCCTCCACCTCAATCAGCCCGGAGGATGTTTGCACACACCACTTTGATGTCTGATAGCGTGTATGTCGGCTCTGTTTTATCATTGCTCGCATTTTCCACCCCCAGTGTGAGAGCTTCTGGTTTGAATTCCCTTGAATAAACATTACAATATGAATGAGATCTATTGCACCACAGCAAAATGCGGCTGATTACCCTGCCTGATCGTCACAATGAAAATAGCGTGACCATGAGCTCCACTGGATTTCTTGTGCCCGCTCAGGAGTTTATAGTGATTGTTCACTAACAGGGATTTAGAGATGCTTCGAATCTATGTTGACCAAACCTCTGCAGATCAGGAACAAGAGCCTGCATCACCGCTCTTAGCACCACGATAAGTCCCAGGGGGAAAACAGCCTTTGTTTTGCATTCCATTATTGCAGGGCATTCATATTCAGGAGATGCTTGTAGTACACTGGCAGACACTAACCCAACTGCATGGCCTTAAACAGCCCATTGCTTCATTTACAGACCCTGAAAACATGACTTTTGTTGTTGATGTTGTTGTTGATTTCCCATACGCACTGTTGTTGTTGCACAGTAACATTTGTCCAGCTTGTTGCTATGGTATTTTGTGGAAGGAATATATCAGCACAAGCTTTAATGGAGTGTTTTTGTTTTTATGATGAAAGCCGTATTGACATCCTTGAGATAAAATCTACCTCAAGGACCAAACCTAAATATGACCTTATGTTCAGTCTATTTGTGCCTTTGACATGTTTCAGTTTTTCTGTCAGTTAAAAGATGGTTTTATCTCCCTTTGATTTATTTTAAATGTTTAATGAAAATTCATCTCTGTATGGCACAGTGGCATTCGTGTTAATGCCTTTGACAAACTGCACAGTGGTAACTTTATTGTCCAGCTGATTTCCTGTTAGTTTTCATGTCTTCTGTAGCTGTTTTGAGATATTTGAGATATATGTCCTCAACAAGGAAATGCATTGTTTTTAGTGCCTTTAACATATTCTGCCCTGCTGCATGCCTGTGGTGTTAACTTTATTGGCCAGTTGACTGCTTTTTAGTTTCCACTTCTGCTTTAGCTGTTTTTGGAAATTCAACCTGCATGAGAAAACACTGAATTAGCATATTGTTTGAACAACTAAATAATGAAAGATTATCAGTAAATGCTGAAATACGGCCTATCAACCTTGAATTTGTAGATTTAGATTTTTACATCATTTACTCAGTGTAAACCAGAGTTATTATAATATTTATGTGTCAATTGATTATCTGATGCCAACAAAGACGATTCAAATATATAAACAACATGAAAATCTTCTGAGGGTCTGATCTAGAAAAAGACAGAATATATTTGATCACTAGCAAGCTACACTGCAGTTTGAATTTAGCACCACTGGTTATCCCTGCCTTGGGTTTTTATAGCCACAGCTGGTCCATGCCAACTCCACTCCACACAGCCCACTTCTCACTTAAAATGTCCTCTTGGACTACAGCACTTAGCAACATGTTCTCTGTGCGAGCCCGAGAAGGCTCAGTAGCAGCTAAATTACGTAGGAGATAAGAGCTGAACTCAAAATGAATCCCAAATTCTCCACAGGAAACATTCAATTTATGCAGTGTTTGGATATGTATTATGAATGAAAAGGGTTGAACATCTTTCACCAAGAGGTCATAAAATTTGAAATTTGCATATAATACTTTAAAAAACTAATTAAACACAAGATATCAAAGAAGAAAATGACTTGGACTCAATGACTCCCCGAGGAACCATAATCAAGAAAAGAGATTATTATCTTATAGTTAAGGTGTTAACTCTAGTTGGTCATTTACCATCCACAGATCTTTCAGTGTCTCCTCAAACATGACTTTATTTGAACAGCTCCTTAATACGGGCCGCAGTGCTCATTTCACTATTGAATATACAATTAGATTAACTGCAATGTGCTGAGTGGGCAGATTCAGGAGCAGTGAGCTGTCCTATTAACTAAAGCATGTTGACTCTGATAAGTGAAACGAGTGTTGTGGGGGTAGATGTAGCTCTGATCAGTGGGAATATTATCAGAATTGATGTGTGTGATGATAAAAGGGGATGTAAAGAGGAAAAAGTACAGTGGAGCGTCTAATGTGTGTCTGAAAATAAAAAACTATGACAGAAACGGTTTCTCAGTGTTCATCCCTGAAACTTTCTTACTATGAATTTAAGACTGATGCTGTATGTTTTTCGGTATTGGAGCTAATTTGCTTTTAAAAGGGAGTGGATTCAACAAGCAGAACATGCTGCACACTGCTGTTTACAGTAGAGTGTAAGCTCTGATCTTTTATTCATTCCTTACACTTTTGTGTTTGGGTTTTGGAGAGGGTCAAATTAGTACACCCCATCAAAATGCTGATCATCACTGTTATTGGGGCCTATTAACACCACTTTGACATCTGGAGAAAGCATGAGAAAGCATCCAAAGCATGAGAGCAGGTTTCTAAACTATGATTAAATCGTAACTAATAAAAAGAAAATGACGCCAAACGTGAATGCAGGCATTAAAGAAATGCAGAAATTTGTAACTAACTAATCCACAGATGTATCATGAGTTTTCTACGTTGGCCATTTTTGTCTGTACATTTGTTCCATTGTCCAGTTTAGATGTGTGAGTCATTTGTCATTATCAAGACAGTAAGTAGCTGCCAGATCGAGGCCAATCAACCTTTCATCACAGCCCCACGGGAAATGTATGCACCAGGCAGCATAGCATGGACAAGCACACAATAATCTTTCCAATCAGGGTGATCATCATTAATCTACGCACTTTATATGCACTGACAGCGGTGTGTGAAACAAGTTCAGGACAAATTCTGGGACTCCAGAGAGATACCGTACCGTATATGCTAAACCTCCTGGCATTCATTATCTCTGTAACAGAGCATGAGCTTCTGGTACTTTTGAATGAGATAAACCCCAGTGAACTGAACTCTCATCATCCTCAACCAGATTTATTGCTGTAACTGGCTTCAAATATTACTTCTCCACTCATATGTACAGTACTTCCAGAAAGTATTCACGGCCTATAACATTTTCCATTTTGTTATGTTACAGACATTATACAAAAATTACCCACACTGACAATTTAAAAGTTTGTTTGCAAATGTATTAAATATCACATGTACATAAGTATTCACAGTCTTTGCTCAATCCTTTGTTGAAGCACCTTACCTCTCAACCTCCGCCAGGTTGGATGGTGAGCGTCAGTGCACAGACATTATCAAATCTCTCCAGAGATGTCTGGACTCACCAGACAGACCAGAGGGTTCAATCTTTGTTTCATCAGACCAGAGTATCTTGTTTCTCATGGTCAGAGAGTCCTTCAGGTGCATTTTGGCAAACTTGTACTGAGGAGTGGTTTCTGCCTGGCCACCTTACCAGACTACAGGACGGATTGATTGAGTGCCGCAGGGATGGTTGTTCTTCTGAAACGTTCTTCTCTCTCCACAGAGAAACGCTGGAGCTCTTTCAGAGTGACCATCGGGTTCTTGGTCACCTCCCTGACTAAGGCCCTTCTCTCTCGATCGCTCAGTTTGGCTGAGACTCCTGTTGGTTCCAAACTTCTTCCATTAACGGATGATGGAGGTCACTGTGCTCATTGGGACCTTCAGTGCTACAGAAATGTTTCTGTTCCCTTCCTGAGATCGGTGCCTCGATACAATCTCGTCTCTGAGGTCTACAGATGATTCCTTGGACGTCAAGGCTTGGTTTGTGCTCTGACATGCGCTGTTAACTGTGGGATATTATAGAGACAGGTGTATGTCTTTACAAATCATGTCCAATGAACTGATTTTCCCACAGCTGGACTCCAATCAAGTTGTAGAAACATTTCAAGGATGATCAGTGGAAACAGGATAAACCAGAGCTCAATTTTGAGAGTCATGAGAAATACATTTGCAAAGAATTCAAACAAACTTTTTGGAATAAGGCTGTAACAAGTTAAGACCTGTGAATATATTTCTGGTTGCACTGTAATACTGAATGAATAGCATTAGGGTTCTATTTTCCACATTGCAGGGATATTATTATTAATGCTTGCACAAAACCTGTTTTCCTACTGTGCATTTCTGGTACAGAATGCACAGTATTTCACAGTGTATATATACTTGAAGACATTTCTACTGACAGTGTCAACAACTGTAGAAAGAAACAGAGAGGCTACAGCCTCTGTGTCTTCGTCATCCTTTAATAAGCTTGTCATGATGTAAAAGATTTGATAAGAATTCCCAGAGTCCATTGTCCATACTTGGTGTGAGGTGATGATAAAGCAGCTATCCCAATGAGAAGCATCAAGGTAAAAGCTTAATGTTCCACTGCTCCTGTACCCAACATGCTAATCACCTTTTGATGGGAAGGCGCCTGATTGTTTGCTGTTAATATGTCACTGCAAAAGTATAGGTTTCTCAGGTTTCTGCCAGTTCGACTGCTTCTCCCTGAAAAGTTAAAAAAAAGTGCAATGTTGTGTGCTGCATGACTAAAAAGCCCCAGCTGTGTAGCTTAATTGAGATTCACAATGTAATTTAGAGCACCATATGTGGATTCATGTGTGCATCTCCAGACTCTGCAGTGCTATCAGTCATGGTCATCCATGTCTGTGTCTGTGTAATTGCTGGACTCATCATTATTTATCAGTATTGATCTAAACAGGCCCATATTTCGTGATCGTGCCAGGAAAAATTTGATTGTCCCCTGAGCACTGGGGGACATTAAAAATTAAGAGATAGATAGATAGATAGATAGATAGATAGATAGATAGATAGATAGATAGATAGATAGATAGATAGATAGATAGATAGATAGATAGATAGATAGATAGATACTCACTCTCCGGGTGTCCCACGTAAAGTTATTATTTCATTAGGGAAATGAAAGTAGAAAAGTGACTGTAGAAAGTGTCCTTCCTCATGCACAAGAGCAAATACATGCATTCAAGGGGGTATGAAGTAACATTTGGGGGATGGAAGATGTCTTATGAAATTATGCATCCTTTGCACAGAAAAAAAAAACCCAAACAAACAAACTCTTGGTGAGGAAATAGTTTTCTTCATGCTCGTTTCAAATATGTACAAAATAAATTGATAAATGTTTGATGGCACAATCTGAAATACTATTACAGCGCTCTCCTTGACATCTGGCATTATCTGGCCATTTCATATTGAATTTGTGAAAATCACAGACCCTGAACACAGCAGAGTTTCATTGTTCTACATTCACAGTAACAAAGACAAATATAGAAAAGATTTATGGTGAGTGATTTTTTTCCTCTGCTCACAGCGAAGAGTCTTTCATTTGGCCTGTCAAAGGAGCTTTTACCTCACTGTAAACTGCCTGAACAAAGTGAATGAAGCAGCTTATGAAAAGATAAAATATGGCTTTCTAAAACTGAATTTACGACTGGGGAGGCTAAAAACACATTCACATATTAGAATGGCTACAAACAATCCCCCGTTTTGTTCCCTGTACACACATTTCAAAATACAGGCACAACATTGAGGTATAAATATCAGTCGAGATATTTCCATGCCAACAAAAAATAATAATGAAAATAATAACAGTAGGTTGCAGGAAGACTCAAGACAAAGACAATGACTGGAAAGCGAAGCCAATATCAGTGTCGGCTCTAATGAGGTCATTTGATGTGATTAACTGCAGGGTAATTATTGATCGTTACCAGAAGCTGGAAATAATGCTAAGGTAGGCTAATGCTGCAGCCATGAACAGAGAACATTTTTATTTAGTTCTGCATTATTTATATCTAGATATATTATTCCTGCATTTTAAATTTTCTTTTTAAAGTCTCTTTAATTTACAAGTGAAACCACTATAGTCTATGAACTAGTTTGTGTGCTGTCATTAAATCCAGATTAAAGTATTATCATAATGAGTTACCTTTTGCTGGCGACGTAATTTGGGAGAATGTGTTTGAAATCGTAAGCGGTAAGTCAGGTGTTTTAGGTACTTTTGTGCTTTTTGACTCAAAACAAGCACAAACAAACAAAAAAAAAGCTAAGACCAGCTCAGGGCCTCTCTGTTGTTTTGGATCTTTGGTTTTTTATTTCTCCACGTTGTCATAATTCAACCAAAGTCATTGCTCAAATGTTCATTTTCTTCACACCAGCTAAAAAAAGACACCATCTGCTCTTTCTATGAGTACATTCACAACACTAGAAGGCTTTTTAACACGGTTTCTGCTTCTTGGTCACCACAATCAATAAAAACATATCGATTGACACATTTGTTTTCCCCCAGATTTCATTTATTCACATATGCTGCGGTTTTAGGAAGATCATTTAATTCTTGTTTGCAAATGCATATTATTTCACATCATAATTGCTTAACATTTCATTTAATTTGGAAATCAGCTCTGCATATTCACAATATCAGATCCTTTAAAGTTATTCCCTGAATGTTCAGTCCCAGAACATGTACCCACTCAAACGCAACCCTAATCACCTACACAAATTGCTATTTTAAATGGCCACAACATATTTCTCTGCATAGAAGAGTGTAGGTGTACTGCAGCCTAATGCTGGCATGCTGTTCCTGTCTGCTCCCACCATACCGATGTTAAAACACAAGGAGAAATCATGCAATAGCTGGACTAAAATAGATGGATTCCACAGTGTAGCAGCAAATGAATCAAAGGCAGTGAGCTTGAGATAATCATAGCAAGGCACTCTGCGGAGAGATCAAAAGTAGAACGTTTCTGCACCTGCCAGTGTCTCTGTGCTGTGTGTCACAGTTGGCTTCCTCACCAAGGAAAACAGAACTGCACCTCCTATCCTGCAGGGACCCCAACTCAATCGCTGGTTAACTGATGACTTTGTGCACACATCAGAACTGATATTTCAGTTCTTATTTGTAAACATCTTCATGTTCAAGGTTCGGGGGTGCTGTCATACGATAGAGAAAACTCCAACATTATTTGCTGAGGTTCTATGTTGAAGTGTTCCTCATCCGACGTCCGAACATCCTGAACACACAGTCATGCAAGTGCAAATAGCGAGATGGGAAGAGTCCTGTGAGTCACGTGCACTTGGACATCTTAACCTTTTGCAATTTGGGAATTTCACAGGCAAATGCCAAATCAGTGATGCGTATTGCTTTTGAACAAGAAAAAAGACATATGACATCTGTCTAGATTGTTTCCTTATTCTAAATATATAATTTTTTATCCTTTATAAATCTCACATTTCTGTATAGAAAACAAAAGCACTAAATATATTACATGTGAACATGTACTACATTTCACTTATCAGGTATTTACACACTGCAAATAATTGTTTTAATTCAAAGGCCTGACACTGTGCAGAAAACAAGTGCTTTCAGTTTAGCCTGATTAATGAGGTCAACTGGGAGATCAGACCTCTTCTCACAATGCTGTGGTCTTCTACTGATGTGTTTGAATGACACCTCTCTCTACTCTTCTCCCTTCGCTCTCTTGCGACACGTTGAGATGTCCTCTATTTACATTTCTGTCTGCTGACAGTCAAACAGCCGCAGCTTTCAAAGCTTCGAGTGTTAGCAATGACAGCACGAGTCAGAATAAGAGGAAACTCCTGTGCTGCTTATTGGAATCAGGTCCTTGTTCAGTAGATTGCTCTACAGTGAGCAGTAATCTGAATCATCCTCATTTCACGTCATCACTCACAGGTGGGTGTACTGTCCCATCACTGCACGTTTTGTACTTGTGGAATTGAATTGTTACCACGTACTAGGACACTAGTTTTGTTGGTGCCATTGAAATCTTCGAGGCACTTGAATAAATTGGTTCTGATACAAAATGTCCCAGTGTAACCACTGCTACATGATAGAAAATTGAGGGAGCCGTGTTCGCACATACACAGTTGTGACAAGAGGTTTAATTAGGCAGCATAAGTGAAAACATCATTGTAGGTGGACAATGGATGTGTGCAGGTGTTAATATGACTCAGGGCACTTGTTAATTGCTAAATTCTAACAATAAAAACAGACAATTTTCACATCGGGAATCCTGGCATGCCATTTGTCATGTAGGCTAATTAATAATATTAATAATTCTTAAATTGAATTGAAGTGTACCTGTGCCAAGGCCACTGGTGTGATACATGAAGGCTCACTGTCATAAATTTAGAAAGATGATGCTGCTGTTGTTGTTCTGCGTGTGTGAGTAGCTGTCCTGCAGATTGAAGAGGATGCAACCGTTTACACTACATGATCGATCGATATGTGCATGGCAGCGGGTACATGGGTGAACTCACATGTCAGTATAAAGAAAAGGTTTGCTGCTTTCTCCATTTTGTCATATTCTGCATGAATATGTAAGTATACACATGTTAAGATACAGTTTTAAGTGTGCATGCACATCTGCAATCCATCTCGTCTTTTGATTCGTACTGACTAAAGCAACAAGAGTAGTTTTGTTGTGCATTTAACAGTACAGCTAATAATAGGCGAATCTCAGCAGGTTAACAATGAACAGATTTGGCGACCTTGTCTCTTTACAACATCACCTGTTCTTTGAACGGCAAATATTGAAAGCAGGAGCTCTTCAGTGAGTGCTCATAAAATGTCAACACAGAATGTCTGTTTACATCCTGTCGGAGCTGACCTCCTTGGCACTGATTCACACTGAACTCTCAAACAGAATCAGCACTAAGGCGACACAATTGAAATGTAGGAAGAAAATATTCTAGTGAATTGGAAAGTATGACAGTCAACACGCTGACTGAAAGGCGTCTATTTTTAATTAGCAGAGCATGAGAATCCCTCAGGAATTTATTTTCAATTTTCCAATGACTGTTCTTTAACGTGCTTAATCTCCTCGATCTGTTAATAACCTCTAAGTTGATTAAAGAGCATAATTTTTTGCTCCTTTTTCAAGCTATTAAAAAAGTGTCATTCATTTCCTCAAACTTTCTTTAGTCTCAAGGACTTTGCTAACATGAATTCATGCTGTCCATAATGTGAAAGCACTTTGTTGCTCTGTTCTGCATAACATCCGTCTGTCCTGGAAGAGGGATACCTCCACGGCTTCTCTTCCTGAGAGCGCTTCCATTTTCACCACATTCCTTGATCCAATGAAGGATGACAAATGGCGGACTGCACAAATGTGTAACTATCCTCTGAACCCAGCCTGCTGCATTTCACCTCATGTACATTCACATGCCGCAAGTGGGCGTCAATACTCAAACAAGCGAGTTTCTATTTGACTTGCAGGATTCACTTTCACCTACAGGGAGTTACTAACCAAAAAAACATCCTGCTCGGCTCAGCTCACAAGCATTCACGCGCTGATGAAAGTTGGGCCCCGGACCATTCCCCTCCCCCACCTTTTTTAGAGCCTTGAAACTGTGTGTGACAATAAAGCTGAACAGACTTATCAGTGAAACACAATGCAAAATGTGAAGGTCTCTTCTGTGGATTGTTTCATTTCTGCACTGCATGAAAATGTAAATGCGTTTAAACAACAGCCATGTGAGGATTTTTGAAAGAGCTGAGGAAAAAGTACAATATATGTTGCTAAATACTTTAAATGCTCACCAGTGATCAATAGTACATGCGGTCTGCTCAAGTTGAGATGGAATATTTTCCTACTCAAAGTGTGGTGACGTCAAGCAAACCCACTTGACAGTCAAAGTAGGGTTTTTGATATGCATATCCACTGAAATTATCATCCTTTCACTATTTCATGATTTCATTATCTGCAATTAGATGACAAAAGAACTTTTGTAATAATTGCCCGCAATTACTGGATAGCTGGCGCCCATTACTATTTGGCTTGTTTCATGATTTAAGAGTGCCCTGTAAGCCGCCCACCTTTACAGGGATGATAATGACAGACTAAGTAGAAAACAATTTACCTGCTTGTGCAACAACGGCACAATTATGTCCGCATGGTTTCAAGAGGAAAAGAGGACGCATCTTATTTTCCAACATGGCACGATGAGTAAGTAATGCAAAACAATATTCATGTAACAGAACATAAGCTTGAATCAGTCATGCGAGTAAAAGATGAGACAGTAAACTGTATGTGTCTTTCAAACATGTTTTCCCTGTCGAGTGAAATGAATTCACAGGTAATATACACTCTGGAGTCAGCAGCGGAATGGAGAGTCATTCTTCTCTGACCCTGTTGGCCACCAGACGAGCTGTTATCAACAAATAAGTCTGTCGCCCTCATGGCCAGTGCTGGAATCTTTCAAAGGAGCTGAGGGAGATCTCTGCTCCAAATTGAAAACGTCTCCTTCCACTTACATCGAAAGAATAAACAACCTTTGGACATTGAACATCCCTAAGTGACATTCTTTGCCTCCCTAATTTCCAATTTATGGTACAGCGGTAAGCATACAAATGTTTAATTAGCTGTGTATTAGATGTCTGTGAGTGTTTCGGAAAGTTTGCAGTAATTTCTCAAATTAAAATCCCTCTCAAAGTTTGGAAATGTTCTTTTATAAATGTCTCACACAAACTAAAGTTGAACGTGTGTTTTTGTTCTGGTACCATAACACAGTTTTGCACCCATTTTTCACATGATGCCACCTGACTTTCAGTAATTCTCCAGTGAAACTAATGAATCAAATGCTGAGAAGCAGCAGTGTTGTCGCCTAGTTCAGGTGTTTGTTTTTTCACTTGCGCTCAGGGTTTAATCAGTTGCAGGCTTGGGATCCCAGCCTTAGACTCAGACAGGTATATGGAAGAATATAAAGAGCATGAGTAATTTGGTAAGGGAAAATTCAGTTTCTTTAGACTGGTGTTGCCTGTTGTGTGGGTGCCATCTGCTGGTTGAGCTTATGCAAGAAGTCAAGTCTGTGTTTTATCCTAACCTACCACTAGACGGACTCTGTACCACTGCAGGTTTCATGTGAAAACCATTCAGATTAGGAGGCATCAAACTATTTTTATGTCTTAAAATTCCATTTCTATAAAATCCTATATTCCATATTCCAAAGAAAATCCTTTATTCTGTTTCCGTTACGTCAGAGCTACATGCTCCAGTACTATCACCACCAGATATAATAGATCAGTCTCACTTACCGTAGTGCATCAGCATGTACATGAAGATACACTACTGATAACATTACTAGTCAAATAAAGGCATACCTTAAGGTGCAGCGTTTAATGTAGTCAATGCCATTTCTGTATAAAATAATGAGTCATATCATGGAAAACTAAATAATTAAGACTGTAACAGGTGAAAGTAAGGCCCAGAGAACAATGATACAACCATGTTATCCAGCACCTTACTGCATAGACAATTCTAATCTTATTGTTAATTCCACACTTAACTTGTGCACTTGACTTGAAAAGCTGTGCTGCTGCAAGGAAGAAAAACTATTATCTATATATATATATATATATATATATATATACACATACAAAAAAAGATTCACATGCCTCAAGGCTTCATCTGCGATAAGCACAGAGCTGGTCGCCAACAGCAATGATAGGAGCTGTCCTATCATACGTAAGAGACGCACTGTTCAAAGCTTCACTCTGTCCTGTGACTTTCACAATCACATGACGTCAGTGAGTCTTTGGGTGTTCAGTGTGGCATAATTAACAGTGAATCAAGGTTCAGGATGTTGAAACGGCAGGAGACCTGTCTTTCCCGTGGTGACTGTCTGTATGCATTTTCGGATGTGCGTTTGTCTCTACTTTATGTATAACTGTTTTGTACCTGTCGTAAAACTTGCACAAGTTTTGTTTGTTTAATGTTGCCGTACTTATAGTTGAAATACAAAATCTCAAGTACGTCACAACTCATAAACACGACGTAGGAATGATGTTGGCTTTGCTGTAACCAACAGGGGTCAAGTTCAACTCAGAGAACAGTAAACATGTCAAGTTTGCTTTTTAACCTGTACAGACTTTTTTTCCCAAACGAATCCTTTTGACAACATGATATTCCACCGTGTGCGGAGTCCACACTATGTTAAACATTAAGCTATATCTGGAGACAGCTGAGGAAGAGCTTGTTTTAGGTGAAGGTGGAGTGGTCAAAAGCAACTGTGTTGACGAGGAGAACACAGACAAGTGTGCCAACAGATTATTATTTAAAACATTATAAATAGGGGAAATTAAACTGTAAAGCTATTTAACATTGTGTTAAATAGACTGTTTGACAATGAGGGAGATATGTTCGCTATCTTCTTGTATCTGGCCTTAGAGATATGATAAGTGATGTTTAAAGATGCTGACAGGGGGTTAGGTTACCTTCAGACAGAGCCAGGTTAGCTTTTTGCCACTCTTTCAAGTCTTTGTGCCAAGTTAAAGTCACAATATACAACCCAAACAGGGGTTTGGGGTTTGGGTTGTAGCAGGGAGAGGGAAGGCTGAGTGTTGTCTCATGCTAGTGCTTGCATGAGACAACACTCAGCTTTCCCTCTCCCTGCTTCTCTGTGCTCTATTACGCTTTACTCTGCTACAATCTGACAAGCTCTGACCTGCACTCAACAAAATGAATTCACTCATGTTATAAAATGTTGAATTTCCTTAAACAGAATTTATTTAAATTATGGTGTTACATTGAAATTGACAGCCGCCACTCGATATGATGATGCCAACCATTTTTGGACGGTTGCTGTAATGATGTACAAAGTTTTGGTGACGACCTTCCAAAGCTATTATTCATGCTTCCACATCCCAGCATGATCACACTGGGTGTGTACTGTCATTGTGAGCTGTCCTGTTATTCACTGCCTGTGAAGCAGCTGTAGGATTTGTCCGTGGATTACATCATCATTAAATTCTGCCTTTGTGCTGTTCAGCCTGAGGAGAAGATTTACCAAAATAAAACATCACAACACTGCAGAAAAACTGGAGGAGGATTTTAGGATCATTGTCCAACTTTATATCAGTTCTCTCTGTCGCTTTCATTATCCCTTTTTCTCCCTCTTAATTTCTTTCGCCTTCTCACACACACACATACACACACTTAGAGAAATGTACCCACTGAGGGACCAACTGTGATTGGTTGAGAATGACACCTGAGCAGACAGCCAGGGATAATTTAGGATGTTCATTGGCTGTTGGAGCTGTGCTGTTCCTGGGCACTTGGAACAGTAGACTTGAAAAGAGCTTTTGTGTAAACATGCCACATATGCAGACATGGGAGAACAATACCACAAACACCTATGCTGTATTCTAAAGCAGCGCAGTACAATAGCCTGCCACTAAACACAGTACTTATGTTAAGCTTGTCCTGTTTAAGCTTTGTGAAACTGTCAGCGAGGTGGTGATTCATGATCGTGGTGAAGTTTTATGTGCATGGTGCTGACTCATCTGTTTACCTGGCTGCACAAAAATCATAAAGTAATTAAACTACAGCTATCTGCACTGTTGATGGAGTACTTGTGGTCTTGATGTCACTTCCTTGAGACACAGATAACAAAGTGAATTGCTTTTCTTTAAAGTGAAATGACTACTAAAAGGTCAACGGCAGCACTAAGATTAGCAGCAGGAAGCTCCCAGCTGATAAGAGCAGAGGTTGTAGTGTAGTGTAGTCTGTCACAACAGACACATTTTAAAACATGTCTAATATAAAATATATAAAATAATATAAAAATATGATCTAATTTATTTGTCTTGTCTGCTGTTTCTCATCTCTGTAAACAAAACACATTCTTTCAGTCACATGAAACTTAAAAAAAAGAGCATGCCATATAGGAAAGGGTGGAGGATCTGACTATGAAAAAAAGGTGAGCAGCTCTGAAACAATTTCAGTGCTGTCAATGAACAAAGGGGCTGGGAGATTGCATCCAGGTGCCACGCCCTCGGGCTGTAGAGTGAGGGTCTTTATAGCACCCTTTGTTAAGCTGCTTGAGTCACTCTGCACCCCAGAATCTACTTTCATCTTCCAGCACAGTGAGAGAGAGAGAGCGAGCGCTACTCAGAAGGTTGTATGTATCCAGAAAAGTGGCCAGAATGCACCGAAACAGTTGTATTGGAGAAAGAAGTACAAAAACGTTTTTGATCAAACCGTCCGTTATTAACCTCGTCATATGAAGGCCTGGATGCCACATTGCCAGTGGTACATTTACTTGAAAACAACTTCAGTCATTTGAAAGACTAAATGTGCAGTATTATCACTTATCACCTGAATTCGAAGGAATGAACAGGAGAAAGCTGAAACCAGTTTCATCTTAATCAAATATTGGGGAGGGTGGATTAGGACATTTCCCTTCATAATTTCACACGGGATTGAAGAAAAAATTGTCAAGCTCAGGTTTGATAGATCAATTTACCAGCTGTTCCAGCAGGCTTTTCCTTTAGCTATAATTCAACCCCTCCCAGTCTAACAGCATAATCTATGACACGCTTGATCTGATATTCATTTGAAGTGCCATAGCATCCCGCTTTATCTTCTGATGTGGCTGAGACCTCCTTGACGCCGGTGCCAGCGCTGCTGGTTGCTAGGAGCTATTTGCTATATGCCGAGTCATTTTCATGGTTATTATGGCCCCGCATTAGCTAAAATACAACTTGTGAATCCAGACTCCGCGTTAATGCACATGTTACTGTCAGTAGATGCACTAACTAGCAATTTACAGTGGATTCTCATGGCACCCCGCTGTTTTTCATGATTGAAGTTGTTTACCTTTTTTATCAATAGAATAATATATAAGATGTGTCTTTGTGTATGGAAGACATCTTTGGTCAACAATGCTCCTTTTCTTTGTGGATTAACACATACACTTATAAAGATTTACACTCTGACACCCACACACTCACTATCCGCTGTAAGCTTATATCCTCAGGCATGGGATTGCCAAGAATTACATAGACAGAAACATATTCATTTGGGTGAACATAAACACACTCCTTCCCAGAGATGAGCCTTCAACATAGTCATTTTGTCCTGGGGCACAGATGAATACTATTGTTGTGGATTACTGGGGTGGTGTAGCAGTCTGGGGTCTTGGGGAGCTTCTAGGTGCACCCTTCTCTTTTTGACCTCCTTTTCCGCATTTGTGAATCCATGTGAGGTTCTGGCAAGTTATCTGTTGTAACCACATGGTCCGCTGAAATTAAAATAGAGTAAATATGACTGAAGTCATTATCAACGGGTTGTAGCAAACAGCATGTTTGTAAAGGGGTTATGGGCGAGGGTATATGCCATTATATCCAAGAATATTTTAAACAAGCTGTGAAATGAGTGAGGAAGAAAAAGAAAACCCATTCCGATTGTTAAAAAGCAGAATTTCCTCTTTGACAGCACTCTCATCCTGTAAGACATGCTGCACATGCTCGAGCCCTCTGCATACATCAACACAACCGCAAGCACTCAGAAATGTGACGGGAGGACAAATGCAAACTTTTCAACCCTTAATATACTTTCATGCTTGAATTATTTGTTACAAAATAGTGAAACAGCTCTAATGGAGTGCAACTGTGACATTTATATTTAACCGTTCAGTTATCACTGCCATTTTAGAAATGGCATTTTCTCATTCAGTTCAAGTGGAACCAATTTCAACTTGGTCAATTTGAATGTGGTGTCTGGAAATATAAGTGACTTTCATAGCTATATGTGATATTGACATTCAAAACTCATTCTGAAAGAGCTTTAAAGAAAAATAAAGCTGCTCTATGGTTTAACTGTGTGTGATGACATGGTTAGCAACTTATAATATGAAAGTTGATGGAATACAGTAGCATTTATTATGACTGTTTTGTAGGTACCACAACACAGCAGTCATACTAGAAGCTCCCTGAGCTGCTCTTTATACACACCAGTCCTTTGAGCTCAACATCAGCATGTTAATGTGCCCACATTGACGATGCCAATATGCTGATGCTGAGCAGGAATAGCTCCTTTAAATAAAAGAAAGTTCCTGGTACTTTTCTTTCTTAGGAGTTAATGTCCAGAAACTTTCCCTGTGGTAAAAGTCTTTTCAAGGGAACTATCCAAAGCATGATGGTTGGTCACTTCTTACATCACTTGAACACTTCATCATCGCTCCATCGCTCAACACTGATTTGGCAAACAAGCAAAACAAAACCACCCAGATGTTCAGAATACATCAATTACGGTGTGACATTATGTAAAAAGTTACAGAAGTGTTTATGAGTGTGATGCGTTACTGAATAAAGTGATGTTAATGAAATAGTGTGTTATAATACTGCGTTACCGTGTACCAGGCACTGGCACCCAATGGATCATCAGTGTTGTTACACTTTATCTTGAGGGGAACATGATTCCTTTTACCACATTAAGGCAAACCTTCCAATAATTCACTCAATCTCACAAATAACAGCCCTATAGTAGTCAAAGAATCACCAAAAGTATACATCATGCAGTTTTACCTGCTGGTGGTGGTGTTACAGTCAAGGGATTGCCAACAAATTTCTGGCACCATGTAATTACTGCAGTGTTTGCAGGTTTATCTACATAAATATACTGTAGTTATTGGGTGTTTTTACCAATTTTCCCAGTAATTGAGGAATCATTTCCCTCCACATGGCAAATCAAATCAGCCATAGCAAAGAATTAAATTCAGCGGTTGGGTTAATGCTTTGAAGCCGAACACAGGGTGACAACCGGAAGCCAGTCCCCACATCGCATCCTCATGTGGTGCTGAATCCATTTTTTAGTTCTGCATTTTAGCGTCGCATAATTGCCAAAAAACAATGAACACAATACCCTGAGACATCAGCAGCAGAATTAATTACACTAAATAGGGTTTTTAATTAAACTTAATTGAAAAGAAATGCTATCTCACTGATACGCTGGGTTTTTGTTTATCACATTTGCTGTAGGTTATGAAGCATCTCTCAATTGTACGAGCCAGTTTGCATGAAAAAGATGATTTACTCGCTGAATTACTTTCTACAAAGTGCCAATGGCTAAAATGAAGTTGGATTTTTTTGACAGTTAACTATAATGTTTTGTTAGATCCCGTGGGGATGTTGTGAAGTAAGTTGTTTGCTATGCATTTCAGTTGTGCAGATTGGGTTCATTTACAAACTCCCCCTTTGTAAGTCTTCAGGCACAGAGAGACCAGTATGTTCTTTGCTGCACGTATGCATCGGGTGGAGGGTTATCAAGCTGCTCTATATAGGCTACACCTGCTCGATTCACACAGGTTCGTGCAAAACATGTTTTCATGTTGTTGTCAGTCCTTGAAAGATTATGTTGATATGCAGACGGACACTGAACCTTTTCCCATTCACATGATCTCCCACTGACGTGCAGGAGCCCCACACAGTCATGTCGGAAGACACACCTCCTCTAACCTGACCTAAAGTTCAACAAATTTATACTAACATCAGAGAAAAAAGGTGTGCCACTGACCCACTTTGCTTAAAGCTGCATATAGATATATATAAGGGGTGAATGTAGAGGGGTTAGTCTGGTTAAATAGTAAGAGAGGAAGCGACAGTGAAAGCTCTTTTGAGAAGGATCAAGGGTCTACTGGTTTCCACTTGGTAAACACATCTTTCCTTTTTTGAAAAAGAGAAAACTAATTTTCTCACAATGGAGACACTTCTATATTCATAATAACTTTTCAGTGCACTGTTCTGTTGCCTCCTGTATTTGCTCTCATAGCATCTAGTTTATTTTTTCTTTTGATTTTTTTTTTTCATTTGTATTTTGACTCTGCATGGTGAGAGCTAGCCTACATATGTTTTGAAGCAGTCCTCTGTTTCCACTTTCACTTCAGCTCTGCAGCCTCCTGGTCTGTGCGTGTGTCCCGGACGAAGGGGGCGGTGGGGTGGCGTCACGTCATATCAGCCGCCGCGCTCTGATTGGCTGCCGATTCTCACCCGACACAGCTGTGATTGTTGTCTGCAGAGGAAGCGCTCGTCCCCGCTATGAGATCGGCGCCGTGAAATGGAGCAGTGCTCTGTCGTCTTTTCGACAACGATGTGAACAAAACAACGTGATTGCAGTCCTCGTCGTGAAAAAAGAACAGGAAAGGAAGGAGGGGGATCTTGGCTTAATCATTTGCTGAGGCGCGCATGAACAAGAGTGGAGGTTTCTCTGTGGACCAGACACTGAAGACGTCTGGAAATCAAAGTAAGGAGCAGTGATCACAGCTTTTATTCTCTCTCTTTTACTGTAGTCTAACTTCAGAAGAACTGAGAAAACCAACACTTTGTCTAGTTCTCGTTGTATCTACACTTGTGAGCTGACAGTGACATTTCCTCCTTCAGTCCAAAAGTGCCAAATGCCCAGATTAGAAGAGCACTGCTGGAGCTGCTCCTGTACATCGAGGGTTGAAACTAAGAATCCATCAGCTGGCGCAAACTGGTTGGCATCTAAAGCAGAAGAAATGATGTCCATCATCACCTCGGTGCTCAGCCATGCCTACGGGTCCCTGCACGACGTGTGGACGGCCAACTTGATCCGCCGCGGTCTCGTCCTCTTCACGGTCGGAGTGTTCCTCGCCCTGGTGCTCAACTTGCTGCAGATACAAAGAAATGTCACCCTGTTCCCCGAGGAGGTGATGACAACTCTGTTTTCCTCTGCCTGGTGGATCCCACCGTGCTGTGGCACAGGAGCAGGTGAGCAGACAACACTAATACTGATGAGTGTTAGAAATAGTTTGTCCGCAGTTTGGAGCTAAGTTTGGGACAAAGCAGTGTGGCAGGGGAGGGGTTAAATAGGAAATCACAATGAAGAAGAAACGCATTCAAATGTTATTAACAATCATCTGTGGGCTGGAAATCCCCTCAGTGGGCTTATTTTCACCACAGACAATGTTAAGCAGTCAAATCGTGGCATTTTAAACTCCGTGAGGCTGAAAAAGACAATGCGCTCCCATAATTGCCAGTATTATCAGCTACGTATGATCAGGCGGTAATGAATCACCATTCGGCTTTGTTTTTGTTTGCTATTATATAAGGATGCCCTAGTCATGATGATTTTTATGTGCAACTCCACTAAGTAAAAAAAAAAACGATTTGTACAGATGGTAGAGATTCTCGCGCTCTGATTGGTCGCAACAGGCGGACACGAGGTGAGCAGGGCGCTGATTGGCTGGTGTCATAACGGGTGAGCCGAGGGGGAGGGGCTTTAAGGCCAGGAACCCGGAAATGGGAAAGAAAAAAAAACTAGACTCCACCCTGTGCTCCTCCCCCCATGTGATACACAGTAGACAAATGGCTTCATGTCCTTAGTGTTGACATCAGTCAGTGTTTTATTCATGTCTCTCTGAGCCATGTAAGGACTTGTTTAGGGCTTTACTGTATAAACTACATGTCTTTAGCACTCAGTATTTACTGTAGAGCCACAGTAAACTTACAGGAACATTTGCTTTGATTGTGTCCACTAGTCTCAGTTAGGGCAATATTTTGAATAATATAATTAAATACATAAAAATGACCTTTACTATATTTCCAGAGCCACTGGTGATGTCTTTAAATATCATGTTTTGTCTGACTAACAGAAAGATACTCAACTTAGAGTGCTGATAAAGGCATCAGGTTCTCACATTTAAAAGCTAGAAACAGTAAATGTTCGGTATTTTTCCCTGATAAATAAACTATTTTAATAAATTGAGAACTTTTCAACAATTCAGATCTAACCCTCAATAATATTCTCCTGTTAGAATTATAACTAGCTTATTGCTCAGCAGTCTTCTCACTGAAAAATCAGTCTAAAATTAGTCAGGTACTGTTTTAAATAAATGTTAAGTCTATAGAGTAAAGAGTAAGTTTGGCACTTTAACAATGCATGTGATCAAAAATAGTTAAAAGGGGACATCTGTAGTTGGTTTAACTTGATTGGCAAATTGGAGAAGTGCGAAAAGCAAAACCAGAGCTTTATATTACACAAAATCAGGAATTAAATCAAATGCACTTGCAATCAAACAAAAAGGCAGAACAAATTTAAGAGGCTACTGAAATACAGTAAGTGTATATTGTTATGGTAGCGGTGTGTATTTATGTGTACTGTAGTTATATAAATGAGCTACAAGTTATGGAAACTCATGTTCAGCAAATGACCCCACTCAGCAGCTCTATGACAGATTTTTGCTTATCTTGTGTAATTCGGTTCTGCTTGTTCCTTCTCACAGCTGTTATCGGCCTGCTGTATCCCTGCCTCGACAGTCATTTGGGAGAACCGCACAAGTTCAAGAGGGAGTGGGCCAGCGTCATGAGATGCGTTGCAGTGTTTGTCGGCATCAACCACGCCAGTGTTGTATCCTTTTTTGTACCAAAGTCACCACAGAGACATATTTGCCTTTCCATTGTTGGTGTGGACATTACCTAAAGCAATAGGATGTCCTGTTTTACCCTTTACTCTAACTTGGTGCTAGAAGGTTGTACAAATATTTGACTAGTAAGCAATTCTTTGCTTGGATTATACTGTTTGAATTCCTCCTTAACTGTCTGGTAACAGAAACTAGACTTTGATAACAACGTGCAGCTCTCGCTAACACTGGCAGCCTTGTCCTTGGGCCTGTGGTGGACATTTGACCGGTCCAGGAGCGGCTTTGGCCTGGGCATCACCACTGCCTTCTTAGCTACAGTGATCACACAGCTGCTGGTCTACAATGGAGTCTACCAGTAAGTCAGAAACTAATGTCGTCCACATTTTCATTATGAGGAAACAAAACTAAGACTGACTACAATAATCAGTCACAAGAGCTGTGTCGTCACTAATTCCTGATTACATATTACACCAACAACAAAAACAATGTTGTTTAACACGCCCTGGTGTAAAGGAAGTAGACACAGTAGCTCAAGTAGTAGCTCAAGTAGTAGCTAAGCACAGATAACACACAAAGAGTACTGAGTTACTGTATATTTTCATTCTTCCCTTTTTCTCTGGGACGCCAAATAACTGGCCCTCCTACCTGCTTTAGTGGCATATGATGAAAATAATACACAGCTGAGGAACTGACCAAGAAGACTGGTTCCATTAAAACAAGAGGTTCAAAAGGCATCTGTAGATCACACTAATTTTACAAAACAGAAATAGAGATGGGGGAAGGCAAGGGGAGATAATGATAGTTATAATTATATGCATGAAATTATATTTCAGCATAACAGGTTTAACTTTGGCAAGTGTGATTTATTTTGACCCTCATCAGAGGCGTCAGAGGTAAAGGTCAGTTAAACAAGAGTATCATAGGCTTACTATGCAATACAAGAATTATATTTAATATGATTTTTTTTTTGTCTTTCAGGTACACATCCCCAGACTTCTTGTATGTACGCTCCTGGCTCCCATGTATATTCTTCTCAGGCGGTGTTACCGTGGGAAACATAGGACGACAACTTGCCATGGTAAAGTTTGCAACTTTTCACAATATACAGTGTGATATGTAAGGAGTAAAATACATATTTATTGGAATTAGAAAATAAGAGCATTACGTGGCAGACTTTGGAATGATTCTCGCCTCAACATGCCTTTAGGTAATGTAAAAAGGAAGCTTTCATACCTGTGTCATAACTGTGTCAAGCATAAGACACACACCAGTTTGTTATATAGTTGAAAATTGTTCTTCACATATCTGGGTCAAAATAATTTATTCACCAAATTTGTGAATTCCTCATAAATAAATTAAACAATTGGGTTTTGGGTCTGTGAGATGAGTATTTATTTTATTATCTGCTAGTTTGTCCAACGTTAACTCTTTAATGTGGTCATGACTACAGCTCGCCATGTTTTTAGGTAGCTACTTGTCAGAAAGAAAATGAATATGCTGTTGAATCTTCCACTGAGGGTATTTGTGCATCAGTGCTGTCACTGGATGGCAGCTTTGGGGTGAACTGTTTGTTTACCTCTACAGCTAGCAAACCAGTTTCAACACCGAAAGTGCCTGTGGAATGTTTTACAGTCACATGATACTCTTGATCTTAATCTGGAGGCTTTTTTCAATGTGCCAAGAATTAATAATATAATCAGGGGTAAACATCTGTGATCTGGGATCCTGTGTGATGTTTGGAAAGATTTCGCTGCTTCATATTTGCAGAAATAACCCCTGCACGTTCATCTGTGGCAACCTTCAAACGCCTCTGTCTGTTTAACTCCTCTGCACTGTGAGCAGCTGAACTGAAAATGATCACTTCTAAAGACTCCGCTGCATAACACGCGCTTCATTTGCAACGATCTAGCTGAACTGCAACAGCAGATAACGTTGTCGAATGGGTTAAAGTTGCGCACAAAGCTTTAGACGCCCACCTTCCCTCATAATTATCCCATCAAGTCAGCTTTGATGTCTTCATTAAGCTTTCTGCCCAGAAGCCTCACCTCATTCTGTCTGTAAAGTAAGAGTCCCGTCACTCCCTCAGTTTGACTCAGTGAAAGCGTGAAAGCAGATTAAGGGCTGTTGTTTTTCACAGTCATGGCGAGACACAGAGCCAGTCAGGACTCGGCTGACCAGAGGGTCATTTGCTACTTGTTGTTTTTGTTTGTGATGAGGCCTGAGGAATGTTGGCACAAGCCTACACTCGTGGTTTTGTTCTGGTGGTTTTCTCCCTTTTGCTTCAGTGGGTCATTTATGAGGAGGATCAGGAAAAGCAGAGAGACTTTTTTTCCTCACAATAGCTTTTTAGGTGATTTTTTTCATTTAATTTTAGGTTTAATCCAGTTACAGTGTAACAATCTGTTTGGCACCATGAACCACGGTGAATATAAATTTAAAAAAAAGCTTTATCTGCCCAACACATTTTAGATCTGCTTCAATAGGTGTAATTTTACAGCAGTTATGGATGTACTTTCTTCCCCTATTTGTTTCAAATGTTCAGTTTCCATCCAAAGCAGGAACTGAAAGAAAAAAGTTTCAGTCTTTAACCACGACTATGACATTCAAAGTTGTGCTGGTTAATTCATGGAGTTATAATCAGGAAATTGTCCACTTGGGTTTTCGGTTTTGGCTGCGGCCTTGAGTTCACAGGAAACTTCTCAAACTGATGCTTGTAAATGACACCTGATGCTGATAAAGATTTCCTAAAACAGTTTTCTACACATCAGAATATTACAGTGGTTTCAAAAATGTAATGAATTCAATTACTGATGTTTCTCTGCACAAGTGCTCTAACTATAAGGATAGGAAGTCTACTTCAGTGCTTATGTGAAGCTGACTTTAGCCACTTCCTGAACACAATAATGGTGCTTGATTTGAGCCTCTTTATTTCAACTGTTTGAAAACTATGTGACTTCACAACTAGAGATTCACTGATTTGTTATTAACACCGTTCTTTTCTCTGTCTCCCCTCAGGGTGGTGTTGAGAAACCCCACATGGACTGAGCAGTGGCCGTGCAGAAAGCCAGATGAATTATAGGAAACATAAAAATTACCTAATGATATGAAGAATGACAAGAATAACAGGAGGGAAAAAAAGACTTTTGTCATTTTGACTTCATCCCCTGTTCTCATAACAAAGTGCGGGTCAGTAAAGCCCCTCATCTTACGTGCCATGTCCTCCTTGTGGCCAAACAACCTCTCCGATCTCTGTTGTACTCCATTAGCATTAAGGCTTCCTTCACACTAGACCAGAGGACAGTGTTTGACGACTTTGTTGTATTTTTTTAAGTGAGCTGTTGACTGGTTTTAATTTTATGCTGGAAGTATGTATCTTCTTAGAGGATAGAGTGGAAGCGTGTGTGCGTGTGTGCTTTGGCGTGGATGTGTCTTGATCTTTGCAGAAATTATATGTTGGGGAGGGAGGGGGGGCTATAATGTCTGTTTTAGTTTTTGTTTTAGCCTAAACATAACATAAACATAAAAGGGAAACGCTGTGTGAGTGGGCAACAAATCTGTCTTCACTCTCCCGCAAAAATAAGGTCAGTGGCATCCGTGAGAGATGTATGTTCCCAATCAAACCAAATACTTATTTGATACTACTCAAATATATGTATGCTCAGTATGTAGCTAGAGTCAGTCAGTTAGCTTAGTACATAAACTATAAGTGGAAGGAAACTAATAGCTCCTCTACCCGCACTCTAAAGCTCACCAAACTAAACATGCAATAGTGGAATTCAAGCTTAAATTCAATCTAATTCTTCAGAGGAAAGCAAATCAATACGCAAAATGGTGAACTCTTCCTTCAAGGTGACTATAAAACATGATACAAATGAAGAGGATAGTAGATTGAATAAATAAAACATGAAATGGAGATGAAAGTATAGAGGTGCCAATTAGTTTACTACCAATTTGTACGGAGAGATATTCACTTTTATGATATACTGAGTGTTGATCTATCTGATGGGGACACTGCAGATCATTTAGGTTCCTCAATGGAAATGATCAATTATCTGTGAATAGTATCAGCACAAGATCACAGTTCTTATTTTTAAGAAAGCCACTCTGAAAATGTCAGTATCCGACAGTATTGGTCTGTGTCTAGAAGGTTTGAGATTGTTGGTTTGTACGTCGGTTGAAATGTGACATCCCAGCATTACTGTGGACTGAAACGAATGAGGAAAACCACCATGTTTCGAAAGAATGTATTATGAGTAAGTTAAACTATAACTTCGCTGTTATACCAGTTTGAAATGCTTCCCATTGCCCATTTTTAACTTTGTCCCCGGGTTTTGAATATCTTGTGTAATGCACCTGTGATTCCCACCAAGACTTTACTGTGTTAACATGAGCATTTGCCACTTTGAAGCACATCGGGAGCATACACTGGTTGAAGGACACAGCAGGACATTATGATGTAAAATTTGCAATCTGTGATTGCCTGTGTATTATAGAATGTAGTGCTTTTGTCACTATAACAGTTTAGTTTTATCATTTGTACAAACATATTGACATTACTGCTTGTATGTATAATGGCTTGCCTGTGTAATCATGCAGGTGTTATTACCTTACTAGACCTACTGTGTGTTAGTTAATGTTTGGGGGTCTAGAGGATTAAGTGCAATCATAAAATACATGAGCCGATTTTTCTTCCTTATTTATTATAATTTCTGACAACGGCTAAATAAACGTATAACTTGTAAGTATATGCAGTGTGGATACTTCACAAAAAAGCAATAACATCTTTTTGTGAATATAGACTTTGTCAGAGATTTCATGCCTTTTAGAGTCAATACCAATGACTCTCACCAGAGAGACAACATAAAGAAATGTCAAACGGTGTCAAACTGTTCTAAGAATTTCATTCAGTAGCATTATCTAAGGAACATGATTTATTTTTTTAAATACTTTTTCTGGCAGATGACTTCAGGTTAAATCTGCGTACATTCAGGTGTGCTATTCTGAAGAGAAAGCTTTATTTTTTTGAGATGGTGAAGCACCTTTTTTTTTTTTTTGTGAGTTTTTTGTGTGTCTGATATTTTAGCTGTGTATCTTTTTTTTTTTGCTACCTTGGATATAAGTGAAAAATAAAAACACCTGATAAGGAAATCTGTGTATAGTCTTTACTCACACGTGGGACTGGGTTAAAGGATTTTAAACCGAGATGAATTCCTAAAATATATATAGACTTAAAGGTAGTTCGACCTCTGTCTTCACTTCCAGTGACATAAACTCGATACAATCTGAGCTGCAGCCGTTCATTTTGTAGTTGATTACTAGATACTAGCAACATCTCAATAGCCCTCAGATTGTTAGTTAGTTTTTCTGTGGCGTAAAAAGCAGCAGCGCCTCAATTGGACTGGAGCTTTCTGGGGTTCTGATGATGGCATTTGTTGGGTCTGCTGTCACGCCCAAGTTGAATAGACGAGGGCACTCTTTTGTCTGGGGTCTCTGTCAGTCTCTAGAGCCGTTACAATGTTTGGCTGCATCTTCCCTCTCTCTCTCCTCTATAGCACATAACCACCCACAGCCCCCCTTAGAAAATCCTTGAAACTACCCCCACCTCTTGCCAGGGATCAGGAGGAACTGGCCCACCTCCCTCCTCTGTCTACCCCCTCCTGAACACGCCTTTCTGGAGGGCAGACTTCTATTTATACCTAGCGGGGGACTGACAGTTAACCTTTTGCACTGGGGGAAATTTCTGGGAGTGGGGCCAATATGTGTGCTATTCTGAATCAGAGCCCCATTCTGGGAGTCTCTCTATACATCTATGTATGTTCTTTTTCTGTGTGTCCATATTTTATATATATATATATATATATATATAAATATAATATATAATATATGCATCTCTCCGTCTATCTATATCCATCTATCTGACAGGGCAATGATTCACTGCCACACGTTACTTCTCTCCTCTTTTAGTCTCCTCTTCTTTGGCCGGGCTTCAACTTCCTTTCATTTTCAGCCACAGCAAACTGAAAGACTCCATTAGAGCATGTTATTATTGCCAAAAGACCCCCCCCCCTCCTTTTCTACTACTCTCTCTGTCCTCCCTTCAAGGCAAGAAGACAGTCTGGGCCCATCTGATGTATTGATTTGCGCCTCCTATAGGTTAGCCTGGTAGACAGTTCAATTTCATCTCCTTGCAGCACCTTTGTGACTTTGAAATTTCTGATACTAAGCCTCTAATTTGATGCAGTGAGTCAACTGCCAGTAAACATGAAGGTAGTGATGGGAAAACTGAACAATTCTGCGCTCAAAGATGAGCATTTTAAGTTATTTTTTTACAAACACTTACAAACTTTTTGTCTTAGAATCGTGTTTTTTGATAAGTCTGTTAGGTGAGATACTGGATGTCTGAACATTTTCATTCTCCCACGTCATAGCATGTAAAATGATTGTCTTTGAATCCAATCAGTAATGTATTATCAGAGTCCTCACAGGAAAAATACCTGAGGAGTAGATATGAAAAAAAGATATGCAAATGTTTATATTTAATATAGATTGTAATTATAACTACAGAATACTGTAGCATTGAGAAATCACAGGACTGGATTGGAAAGTGGTTTAGTCTATTGATAAAATATTAAGATTATGACAAAGCTTTAAGGTTAGAGGTAAAACATCTACATGAATCTAAAGCAGCTCTAAGAGATCATACGAACATCAGGTACCCCACTCTACTTGAAAATAAACACGACGTCCTCTTAACATCTCATCATTTTATTTAAATGACTATTTGAGGTTAGAATTGGCAAAATAATATATAATTAAGAAACTTATTATAAGATGGTTTAGTAGAAGGTTTTTTTTGTTCATTTATCATCTGACAATCTCTCCGGTTCATCTCGTGATTTGTAGCGGAAAGCTTGGCCCTTACGTTAGGAGCCAGTGGCCTCACCTGCTGAATACTTCCTCCACCATCAGTCCTGTCCTTGCTGGAGGCAGATAATCTGTCTCCCACTGAACATGGGTCTCTGTAGAAAACTTCCTCCCTGAGGAGGCTCCTGTCACCTTTCTCTGACTGTAACACACACACACGTGTGCCGTGACAAGAAGTCTTGACAGCTGCTTTCATAAATGTTCATACTCTCTTGCTAAACTGATGTTGAAAAGTAAAACGTGCATTAAGGTGGCAGAGAAGCATAAGATATCACATATCAGGGACACTCTGGAGGAGTAAGTCATACAGTATGCTGTTGGATTAGGACGCTGTCTGCTAAGTAGTGATGGCTTTTGTTACCACCAGATGACAGTATTTATCTTCTTAGCTTGTATGGACGTTATAACCATGACCATCTATGGACCCCTACTGGAAGCACAAGGAACAACAACATCGTGCATTGTCTCATCTTACCCTGCAGAAGGTTTACCAAACGTAGGCATCTACTTTATGAAGACATTTTTTAGACAACAAATCTCTGAAGCCTTGAAGACAAAACACAGACAGTGGATTTAATAGGTTCTATCAATCCAAAATAAATGTCCAACTATGCAAAAGAAGGAGAGAACCGGAGTATCTGTGGGTGTGTTTTAATAGTACAGATTTTCATAAAACCACTGATGCACATACAAATCCAGATCCAGTGATTTATTTAACACAAGCAAAGAAATATTATTCCTGGAATATTTATCTCAGACCGCAGTGAGCGGGCAGTCACATGCATGATAGAAAAGGTCAATGAAATGGAGTGAATGTGGATAAAATCACTGCACACTCTTATTTCTCTGCCAAAAGGTCGTCAGTGGGATTAATGTCCTGATATATAATGAAAGACTGTGTGTGTGTGTGTGTGTGTGTGAGAGAGAGAGACTCGTTTAGGTCTACTGAGTCTTCATTACACCGGAGCTGGGTCCACTCCTGTCCTCTGCCTTCCCTCATTGCCTCTCCCTGTGCTGGCCAGGAATAATGAATTACAGTGGATGCCATGGGGGCCTGTGTGAGTGGCTCAGAAGTGGACTCCATTTTAGCTCAAATTACCTCTCAGATCCCATTCAAATGGCAGTCTCATGCTGCACTCTGCCTCCTCCATCTATCCATTCACACCTTTTCTTTATTTATTCATTTAAGTGGACTTTTTTGGTGATCGGTCCTCCAGAGCTCTACGTGAAATCACAGGGAAATAAAAAAGAATGAAAGCGAAACATAAAAACAGGGAATACACTAAAGAGACACGATCATCTTCAACAGTGTAAACAACAGTCCATGTCTCAGTGGGATTTATCAGTTCAGTCAGCATGCTCAGCCTTGTGTGCCATTCCCGTTGATTCCTCTTCTTCCTCCGCAGGACAATAATAAAATGACAGCATAAACCTCAGGTGATGGCACATTATGCATGCCATCCAAACAAATCCTTCCCAGTGTAAATTAAACACACCCAGTGCATCTTACAGCCCAGATCAGACTCTGAAATCAACCAGGGTAATAATAACAACTGAATAAAAGGTAATGGAATAAATCAAGGTGAGCGTTTCCACAGCGTGGTGTATCCTGAGGGGCAGACAACAAAAAAGTCTGCACCTTGTGAACAACTCACAAACAGGGAGTAGCCCAAGAATTTACACCAACATCCATACCTGATCCTTAGTATGTGTGCGTATGATAGTACGCTCAGTCTGAATTCATCACATTTTAAGATTAGCTCTGTGAGAGGTCCTCTAACTGTAACACATACTTATCAAATGATCAAATATGTAAAGCAGTTTCTAGGTGAGTCAGTCTGTGTGCGCTTAACAAGCCCAGACACCTGTTGTGGGGCTCCACAGACCTGGAATCACACAGATCTTCAGCTATTTAAATAAACACATCTAAGGAATATGTCCTGTGTCACCTACATGAATATTATCAAAGCATAGAGACTTCAGTTGCATAATCCAAATTATGCTTGCAGCCCTACTTAGGATGCACTAAAGGTCTATGTTTGTTATGTTTTAATTAGTCTTCATTAGTAGGCGTAAGAGACATTTCTGGGAAGCAACAGGCATGCAGTCTATTCATCTGGCTGCTGAGGGGTGCACAAAGTTGGCAGGCTAAAACCATCTGGGAAACTTATTGCTCCTAAAATGCCCTTTGACAGCCTGCCCGCTGATAAGTGACAAATTCACAACATATCTGCGGTTGGGGGGGGGGTAAAAACAACTCAGGTGCACACGGGGAGAGGAGAGGGACTGCGTCGCACATGGCGCTTTCAGGGGAGTCCAGCAGCACTATTTTGGCGAAACGGCGCAGGGCGCGATGCCACACAGGGAGAGGGGTCGAATAACCGCTTATGAGTGACCTCTTTCCACTATAATTAAAGTGGCACACCGGACCCGGAGACATAACAGAAATTGTTTCTCGCTTTTAGAATCAGCTGAGGTCTGAAAACAGAAAACATCAGCTGAAAAAAAAAATACTAATACTGTGATAATGCTGGGTTATTTTACTCCTTACAAATGACAAAATCACATCTACTGCTGCTTCTACTCGTTTTCCCCACTGTCCAGAAACACATACAGTTCACTGAAACAGGCTACAGGTTGAATCTACTGTAAGAGTCCGTTCTTCTTTTAATTTCCAGGCTGTTCACAAAGAAATCTCTTTTTGCAGACTAGGCTACAAATACGAGTTTATTCTGCAGCAAGTGCTTTCCAGCTGTCTGTCTCTCTCTCTCCCACTTGTTTCCCCTCCTGCTTCTAAAAGCGAGACAGGTGCACGAAGCATGAGGACGATCCAAAACCTGTAAAGCATCTATGAAGCATGGGGGGGGGGACCATAAACATTAAGGGCCAAGGAGTGGAGATGAGCTGAATGAACAGGGGTCACAGGAGATCAGGTGGACTGCGGTGCACCGCTGCTGCTTTAGTGCCTTTTACATTACACTTGCTTTCTTGGAGCCTTGTTTAGCGGCACATTTTCATTCATAAATGCCCCCTCACCACCACCACCACCACCACCCCTAGCCACCTTCTTCCCTCTGGACTCCCTCCCATGACGCATGGCAGCCTGTTTGTTCTGTATGACTGAGAATGTAAACCCATTAACCTTACGGAAATAGCCACCACGTGCACTTCATTTTTTGCTGTCCCAAGTAAGATGTGAAATCTTGTCCTGCAAAAAATGTGGAGGACAGTGAGGAGCTGCCACCAGTTGAGTTTCACACAGACGAGGACCCCGTTTACCTACCTGCACCAGGACAGTGACTTTATTTAAGTCCAGTCTGTTTATTCTCACACTTGAATCAGAGGCCAACAATCCTGTTTAAGTTGTAGAAAAACGCAAAGGGATTGTGGACATAAACGCTCCTCATTCACTCGTATATGGAAAGTTAAAGTTGTGTGCGCCCTCTTTATTTTTCCCTTAGTAATCGGAGTTTTCTCTTTAACCTTTTTTTATCTATTGTCACTGGAACTTAAAGCAATAATTTAGGACGAGCTGTTTCAAAACAGCACACCTAGTTTTCTTTTATTTTTTTTTTTAAATACCACATTAATAATTACAGTAGCCTAAGTCACAGACCTGCTGCTGTGAGCGTCCATTTAGCAGTTTCACTGAGGTTTCTTATTGTAACTTCACTTTTGGTACTGTTTTTATATTTTATTTGAGTCCAACCTGGACCACTTAACCTCCACCAAATGAGAAACATTTGAAACACTGAGCAAACCATTTAGGATTTATACACTGAAACCAGCTTTGTTCAAACTACATTTTTCACGTCACAAACATTTTCTGAGACCAAAACTCAACAGAAATGTATCAAACGGGCCACGTTTCAATTATTGTCTTAGCGTTTTTTTTTTACATTAGTGTTGTTCATAAGTTTCTTATTTCGCAAACAACACAACTCAACATTGACCCCCAGATACAAAATGAAGGGTTTTCTCCGAATACATCGTCTCTTTTGTGAAAAATGAGATTTAAAAAATACGATGAGTGTTATAACTGCATCCTGCCTTTAACAAATGCGCGTCTTAGATATTTGTCTTCTTCTGATATTTACTTTTAAAATAATGTACCAGCCTCTCCACTGAACGTTTTTCTCACATTAATGGAGCATTCAGGAGTTTTCTGATGGGAACTCAGTTGCATTCAATTATCCTATCATCTAATTTAACTGAGGCCTTAATTGCGCTCAGGGTGGTGCGGTTGTTTGTGCTCAGCGCTGTTTGAGACTTCTGTGAAGAAATAGGAGCCGCTCCTGAAGAACAATCCCAATTCAAATGAGACTTATCTACGCCAGACCGATCAGACGGATTAAGAGTTATTAAAACCTATAAAGGGTTGAAACCAGAAGAGTCGGCAGCGCCAAAGTCCGCAGCGTGGCGACTCCTGAGGATTTCTCTGTAAACACATTAACGCCACGGAAAAAATAATTATATAGACATCATAATGTGATGTATGCTGATTAGATAGTGGGACACACAAAGATATCTGTAAGGCTCACAAACAAGAGAAATTAAAAATAAAGGAATTAGACTGTGAGAGGTATCACATGACTGCGTGTTTTTATAAAAACACTAAGCCAAACTCCAGCTTTACATCACCGTATGACTTGTAGGAGAATAAGAATGGTTTAGGAGGTAAGACAATTTATCTTTACGAGCTATTTCACCGGGATTTGAGCAGTGACGTGAATCAGCAGCAAACATATCTTGACACAAGTGGCAAGTGCGATTAAATAATAGTATTTGTTGGCTCCTTGTCATTTGTCCAGTTGTGGCACAGCTGCAGCTCTGGCACATTGGCACACGGCCTGTTTCCTGGAAATGCTTGGAAAACAATGGGCCATTAGAAAAAGGTGGACTCCATCTACCAACTGTATTATTATTTTTTTTAATTAATTGCATTTGTAGACTGACTTTTTGCAGTGCAGGCTACACGCAATTAGTCCCGCTTCTAATCTTTTCTAATTCGGCTGCCATGCTCTTGGCTGACCCGGGATGAAAAACAGGGGGCAGCCCACAAAAGCGCAACAAAAAAATCATACAGGATCATCAAATAGGAGAGACGTGCTTTCAGGTTTTGAAAGGCACAGGAAGCTGGAGGATTTGGTCTGACCCCTGCATGGTGACAGAGCTGATGTCTTAGAGACCCCATTCATCTGGAGGGAGGGATGGTGACCGGGAGAAGGAGGGGTGCTGGGCTAGGGTGGGGTGTAGGAGGCTCACGGTGCATCTGCAGAGGTCCCACCGCCCTCTGATCTATGAGCTGGCACACATCACGGCGTCCATTCACAAATCCTCCTTCTGCGCGTCACCTTTTGTAGTACTCCATAGTACTGAGCGCTGGTGACGTGTCAGACAATCCTACCAAGGAAAATACAGAGGAAAAAATAGGTTATAGGAACTCAAGGACAGGGCACATGCGCACAATGCATGCGATGGGAGAGCGGGCGTGGGGGGAGGGTGGGGGTGGTGGTTGTAAGTGAATATGAAATAGGCACAGTTGCTGGATTTATGGGCTGCATAGAAACAAAATCAGACGCTGACACAGTGAGCTAGCAGCCTTGAATTGATTTTAAAAAAACAGGATATATTAACCCTTCCCTGCAAAGCAAAAGAGATGCTCCAGTGCTTTTTAAAACAAACAAGAGAAAGGAGAGAAGAAAACGGAGGCGTCTACTTATTTAGCAGAACCTGAAAGACATGACATGTACAATGATCAATATTTCCTGCTTCCCTGAACAAGAACAGAATATATTCATAGCAAATATGCTTTAACCATAGGGCGGAACCCTCGATATAGACTAAAGCGGAAGAAAAATGGGCTGCGGTTTGGATCATAACGCTGTATTGGCAAAAAAATACTCTGGGTGGTAACAGGTATTTTCTAAAACTTCTCCTCATTGATTAGTGATTTGACGTGGAGCTGCAGGCGGGTGTTACAAGGTAACCTGACGGAGTCCTCTGTGCTCCAGTGCTCAACACGTGAAGAGATGGCAGACCAAGCCTCGCTTCTGCTCACATTAGACTACAGAGGAATTAGTTTGTTTTGTTTTTTTATAATGGCTTTGTAAAAACCAGCCTCACCTGAGTGCATATGAGTCTCAACACTGGACCACGACCTGTGCACATGTGACAGGTAAACATGCATAGGTGTTGAAGTGATTTGAACACACACTGCACACGCCTGTAACACCAGCCAGTGCGGCCTGCCAGATGGACACATACACGCAATAACGCCCTGAGTATTATACATGTGTTTCAAAGGTTTCTGATAATGTCACCAGCAAGAAAAATAACATCTGAATTTATTGAGTCATTTTTCCATTTGCTGCGTGGACAGCATAGGTACAGATAAAAAATAAAAACATTGCAGCCGCCATTAAAAAAAAGCCTTTTTCTTTAAAGTGGCACTTATTTTGTGTATGAATCAGTATTTTGAAAAAGAATGAAGGAAGCGGATTGAAAGGGAAATGATTACATATGATGGGAATTTACTATGTAAAGCTACTAGCCAATGGAGTAAAACAGTAGCCTAAACCAGTACACACTACAACGCAAGGATGGCAACAACTACCCAACAACAATACGGCAGACTTATAACATACACTTACTAATACCTTTATATCATTATGTCTGACAAGAAAAAGTAAAAATTAAAAAAACAGCATTACTGTAAAGGGAAATCATTTGAATGCTAAGACAATAGTTTAACCCTTAACCAACCAGAACAAAATGTTCCAGAATATTTTTCATTCCCTAATGTGGAGGTAAACCTGGTTTAGAAACTCTCAGTAAGTCCAACAAAGACTGTGAGTGGTTTCCTAGTAAATTAAAAACAAGATACTTTTATATTTTGAGCAACTTAGTAGTGTCTAAACCTGACAAAAGCACGGATCATAAGACTGGAAGGTGTCCACTGCTTAGAATAAACACGTGGTCTAATACTGAGACATAAAATGTTGTTTTCTTTCTTAAAACTGCTCTAACGTCAGATGACGTCTTTACGCCGTTTTAATATTTTTTAGGATGCTACATACAGTATGTCTAAACCCCTTTATTCTCTATCCGCTACCTTCAAACAAGTCTATATTTCTGATTTAAAACGGCGCTTACAATGAAAAGAAGTGAAACAAGAGCCAGGTTTGTCAGTTTTTTAAGGAAATTTAGGATTTCTGCTTATTTTTTTGCAGTGCACACAGCCTCTTAATATAATTCAGAGCCTGAAATGGTGTCATTTCCTCCAGACATCCCTGTTTTGCTGTGAGGTTAGAGGCCAAGCCCAGGCGGTAGCGGCCAGTTTGTGCCTCCATTGTCTGCTGCTTATTTAGCGCTCAACATTAATCTGCGCTTTGTGAGAAACAATCGCAGCATGAGAGTGGCCTGTCTAATTACATCTTTCACTCCCAACTTTCACTTCAGCAGCCGACGGGAGAGCTTAGATGGGCCCTTTGTCATGGGGACATGTAAGATAGGGACGGGAGGTGTCAATACAGGTAGATTTAGAGTGGTGTTTTTTTTTTTTGTTTCTTAGTGTTCAAGAAAGCAGCATTATCAGATGACAATCAATCACTTTTAATTGAAGAACACTGCTGGAATATCCAGCATCAGCTTGTGATGTTGCACTTTGTGAATTTGTGTGCACACGAGCTGTCCAGACACTTTTGAACACAAGCCCAGATTAACTCCAAATAAATACTTTATGCAATGACACCTCGCCATAATTGCTTTGCAATTTGCACAAAGCCTGTATTTAACACGTGAAAAGTCATGGGTAGGATGTTTCCCGCAGGACAAAACCTGGCTTACACTAAAGCTTAAATTAAAGGGTTTAACGTGCCACAGATATAAATTAAAACAACAGTTTGGAGCTTAAAACCAACCTTTGTCCAAGACGCTAAGCGCACAGTCAGCATGTGCACAGTTATACACAGTAAAACATCCATATATCATAACGGCTGGTTGGCCTACGACGCACAAATAACCAAACTGCACAATTAAATAGGTTAATGCACCCTATGATCATTTAAAACATTTGTTACGACCCAAGTGTCACTCGCTCCCGGAAAAGTAGAAGAAAAAAGCACTACGTGCTTGTAATAACAAACAGAAGGCAGCTGACTTTCTAAGTGAAATGTTCAAAGGCTCCTCACTCACTCTCAGCCTTGTTGCTCCTCTGGTCTGCATCCATGCCATCTATTTTACGCGCAGCCCGGGTTCAAACGCCCAGCGGAGAAGCGACTGAGCCGTCCCTGCAGCCCTGTGGCGTCCTGGGAGGAGAAACGCGAACTTAGCGCTGGTCAGCAAAGTTACTCAAAGTTTTGTCTTTGGCGCGACTCAGTATCCCGAGCACCGCGCACAAAACAGTTTGTTTGCATCACTGATTTCTTTTAAAGGGATATAGACCCAGTTCTTGACGGACCGCAGCGTCACGACCGGCGAATATCGGCAACACAAATACTTTCCACGCGTCCTTGAGCGTTTGAAATCACGCAGATTTCCACTCTTTGCATGTCGGTTTTTGACAGGTTTTGTTGCCAGTCATGAGCCGACTGAAAGCAATATTGCCACCCCGCAAATCATTATAGACAAACGCTCACGTTACAATCAAGAAAAAAAAACGTTCTTACAAAAGGTTTAAATGTTTGAGATTGAATTTAATTTTCAAGAAAATACAGTTACTCCACCCTCAGCTAAGACGTGAGCATGTGGACATGCAGCAAATGTGCTTTCCGCATTTAACCTTGGCCAGGACAAACTAACAAGACTTTTAGTGCCAGTTTCACCTTACAGGTGTTATAATAACCTTTCTTGCGTATATATTATGAGATATATCTAACGGATAATAGTGGTTTCGGTGTTGTTTAAACGTCCGCTTTGAGATAATATTGGAGCACATGTTGCTTCAAGGATGTTCACGTTACAGATGCCCAGCACATCCATATGAGGTCATTTGCCCTGTTTTGATAGGGTTGTTTCCTCTGGCTTCACATGAGCCAATTTTGAGTTGATGTTTTAAAACTGAACTGTGCACTAAAAAGTATCAGGGGAGGAACATGCTGCATTTGTTAAATATATGTTATTGGGTGTTTTAAAATAAAGGGGCCTATTAAAAACGTACTATCCCTCTTTATATTAGGAATCCCTCCCTGCCCTGCAAGCCAGGAACCCCAGGGGTCCCCGCAACCCACTTTGACCAGCGATCCTTCAAAATCCTATTGTTTTTTTATAAACACAAACAGCCTGTTTGTGCGTCGTGTTTTTCTTGGCGTATTAAAACTCCATAAAATTAATAATAAAAACAAGTTACAGGTTCATAAACAGTGAGGAATTATTGGGAGTATCTGAGGGCATGCACAGGATTTAAATTAGGCTTCTTCTCCGTTAGTCCAGGACTCTTTCCCTTTACTAAGGCGAGGATGGGCGTTTGTGGACTGCTTTGGAGTCTGCATCACGTGGCCTGGTTTCTGCCATCCTATTGGTGAAAGGCACGTGTCTGGGAGGACGGTGGGAAAACGTCACTCGAGGGGCTCGTATTGAAAATAAGAACAAAACTCCAGAGTGAGAGTATTAGAGCATCAGTTTAGGAGCCTCTTTATTTACCCTTAGTTTAGTTTAGGTGTAGGCATCACTGAGCACTCTGAAATCGGACAACATTAGGATGGTGCGCAAATGGCACATGTTTTAGGTCTACGTTATCAGTTGTAACCCGATATTGAGGGAATATATGTCAAAAAGTATGCTTTTCTCAGAGGACACTACCGCATGGCTTTGCATGGTGTCCAAGGCACTCACTAGCAATTGAGTTTTATTTTTTATTTATTTTACGCTCGAAATTTTTTGCAATTTAATTTCCCCGAAGTTCTTTGCGAAGCTGCCTGCAGCGGAGAGAGCAATAAAGGGGTTAAAGAGAGTGGAGCGGGGAAAGTGAATCAGTATGGAAGAAAATGATCACGGCAACAGAGACGTGGTGGAGCGGCAGGAGTCGGTGGATGAATCAAACAGAGCCATCCTTCCCCTCTTACAGGCGCCGGGAAACCTGCAGATCCCTCACCGGGTCACCAATTTCTTCATCGACAACATCTTGCGGCCGGATTTTGGACGGAAAAAGGACCCAGCTGCGACCCTTGAAGAGTGCAGCCCGGCCTCGCAGGAGAGCCACAACAGCCCCGCTGCCCCTCAAACCGAGCCGGTAGGGAGCACCGTGCCGACAGAGGGGACCTCCACTCCACACACGCTTACCGGGACCAAGAAGCCCGCTATAGCCGCCAATGAGCCCCTTAAGCCCCGCGGGGAGAACGGAGACCAGTGCCTAAGCTCAGACTCAGACAGTTCCCAAGCCAGCTCAAACCAAGCCTCGTCCCAGCCCATGCTGTGGCCAGCCTGGGTCTATTGCACCAGATACTCGGACAGGCCTTCTTCAGGTTGGTAGCACCGTACATGCGTTTCTCATACCCTGTTCTCGGTAACCTGAAATACCCCTTTACACTGACCCCGAATGCCTTGACCGACTTCTGCCGAGCAGAGTAGAGCGAAGCATGCAGCGCCAGTAAAACCGCGCATTTACGGATAGAAATGTGTTTGAAAGTGGAAACAGTGAGATATTTAATGCAAAACACAAACCAACTAGACTGTGGGGAAAACACGCCCATGTGCAAAGTAGAAAAATAGGATGAAATGCTATTTTAAAATTGGCTCTCCGGTCAGAGTGGGCCTACTTTGAAATGTAAACACCAGAAAACGAAATATTTCTTTAAAGCAGCGACTCTTTCTAAAAATCTTCCTATTTTAATTACTCGCTAAAACGCATCGCAACGCAACAACGACTATTTGTGAAGCATTACGCACAGATTTTTTTTTTTTCCAATACAACGATCGCGCAGTGCTCTTGCAAATTTCCTCGGGTTATGAATATGATAATACCGAGGTCCTACATATAGTAAACATAAGCGCGCTGATAGGCTGCGTGTCTCCCACAGAATGTGTGCGTCTGCAAAATATTATTTGGTGCGCTTGTCAGAGTTTAGACAAGTAGTGACAGGGTTGGATTAAATGTTTTGATGGTGGACGCTTCCATAGTGGTGAGTAGTATTATTTCTACTCTTCATTTATAAGACAAGAGAAGTTGCAGCTCCCCAACCTGCAGCACGTTTTAAATCCTGTATTTTTCTAAGCGTCCGTCAAGTACAACAGTAGAGTACAACTTGTTCTCATGCATTATGTAACGCTGTATGGAGTGGCGTAGGCGACTACTACGAGTTGTAGAGCTGCACAGTTTTATATGGGCTGTTTGGGGGGGAAAAAAGATACGCACAAGCTGATTCACCGGGAAAAAAAAAAAAAAAAAAAAGCTTCGGCCTGTATTATACCGTGTCATTAATGTTTTGTCACTGTTTGGAGAAGAGAAACAAACACTCAGCCCGACGCTCCAGATAGGCCTCTATCCAGATGGAAAATTAATGTGTGTCTAATGTGTGCTGCTCAGATTCCGTTCACGTTTGACCACTGAGGAGCTTTTCAAGTGGCCCACAAAAACAAAAATGCAAAGTAGCTGCTTAAAATTTATCCTGTTTTTCAACTCACCTACAAAACAGTGGCTCAAATGTACCGCTGCTGCTGCTGCTGGGGTTTTTTTTTTCCAGTGTTGCTAAATTATTCTATACTGCTGAAGATGGTCTCAGTGTGTGTGTGTGTGTGTGTGTGTGTGTGTGTGTGTGTGTGTTACATGTAGGTAGTCTATGTGTGTGAAAGCGATGAAGAGACACAGGGAGGGAGGGGAGGTTTTGCTTCTCGGATGTTTTCTTCAGTGAACGTGTCAATATTTTACACAGTTTGTCATCAGGAAAACTTATTCCCACCATCCAGCCGATGACGCATCAAGAGCCATTTGTTTAGATCTTCAATTTGGAGATGAAATAAGTTTAAAAATCGCCACCTCCTTATATAATTCAAGAGATGCATGTGTTTTAGATAAATGTGTGTGCACAATTCTTAATGCAAAGTAGAGACATGGCACGCTGATGAAATGTTCGTGGAGTTTTTAACGGGATAACCCAAACACATAACCGCTCATCTGGTTTATAACGTTGATATCAAATCGTTTGTCGGGCATTAAACGTAATTAGTTGACTTTTCTGACCTATATTCACTGAATGTTATGATCCTAACAGTCCAATATGTGCGTCTGTGCCTCCCACCCCTACATCCCCTCCTCTACAGGGCCGAGATCTCGCAAACCAAAGAAGAAAACGACCAGCAAAGAGGACAAGCGACCACGGACGGCCTTCACAGCAGAACAGCTGCAAAGACTAAAATCGGAGTTTCAGACAAATCGCTATCTGACCGAGCAGAGGCGGCAGAACCTGGCGCAGGAACTGGGCCTGAATGAGTCCCAGATCAAGATCTGGTTTCAGAACAAGAGGGCCAAAATCAAGAAGGCCAGCGGCACTAAAAACAGCCTAGCCTTGCACCTGATGGCACAGGGACTGTACAATCACGCCACCGTCACGTCGAAAGACGAAAAATCAGACAGCGATTGATTTCCCGAGAAGTAACAACAGCCTCCTGACGAAAAAGAACCTATAGTAATCCTAATAGATTTATATGGCTACCACAGCGAAACTCTACCGACAGGAATATTTAATGATCCCACCGCAGATAAGAATACCACCAAGTACTTCTACTATATAGGTACTCAACGTTGACCCACTATAGAATACATACAAAAATACTACAAATAAACAGTAAGGTCAGTGGACTACTAAGAGTCCCTACAGGAATATTTTATCATATCTATAGGTTCCTATTGGAGTATTATAGTGGGGTTTTTCGTTATATGGGAGGTTTAATCAAGCCTACAATGCAATAATTTCATCAAGTAAAGGGCCAGTGTATAGAGTATACCAGCATAAATTGTTAAAAAAAAGAGAGATATTTGATATTTCTGCAATATCACGTCTATAAAAAATGTTGTATAAAGGTATGTTTTCATTGTATGTCGCCCCCTCCCACACACACACACACACACACACACACACACACCCACACGCACCCCTTCTGTTTTATACAGGCCTATTGCTATCCATGATTGTCATCATTTTACATTTAACTAACTGGCACTTGACGTTTCGATCTGTCAGTGAAGTGAACAAACTTAAGTCCAAAGAATATTTTTCTGCTGCATCCAGGCTACTGTGAATTTAAAATCAGTGTTAACACGACTTTATTTCTATGCTTGTTGGGTTCCTTAGTTGTGTTTGATGTGAAATGGGCAGAGAAAGACGTTTTTTCTGAGTGTTAGTCGAAGACCTAATTGGGCAGACTATGAATTTTGATACTTTGTGTAAAATGGAAATTTACAGGAACAGTTTGTTATAAGTAACAGAGAGGTAGCGGAATTTTTTCTAACACGCCACTTAACTAAAATGCTGAGTTAGGCCCTTTTTCTACGTATGTGGACGTTTGATAGCCTTTAAAACGAATTAATGCGCGCATTTCATTCGTGATACCAATGCACCAGTGCAGCTATTATAGTTTTAAATAGCAATATGAATCTTTTTTTTTGTAGCTAAGTGAAGGCTATAATGCTGCCTATAAAGTCACAGAAACAACTCTGTAGCATAAAGACAATGATGACAACCATTTTGCGCACTCCTGAGTACAGACTATGAATGCAGGTTATTGGATGTTCTTGTTAAATCTTTCTCTATATACATTTTTATTACATATCCATATATCATAAAAGAAGGCAAATCCGTCAGTGACTGTATTACAAATGTTGGAAATCTCTTATCGTTGTTGAAAGGACTTCATGTGTATTTATATAGATTATATTGAGAAAAAAATCTATCCAATGACCAGTGTTGCTTTAGAGTAGATATCTGAGGTGTTTACACTGCTTGTTTATCTTGCAATAACTTCTTTTGTTTTATTTTTTGTGAATGAAAAGTTGTTTATGGGGCCTTTGCATGACAGCTGCAATTTGTTGTACTTGGGCAAATAACTGTGTTTATAAACTTTGGTCTTTATCGACGAAAGTATGATCGAGCTAAGTTTTAGACTGTATCCATACCAAATTGTGGACTTTTTGCCTTTCAAAGTGATTTTGTTGTGTATCTGCAAAAAGTGTGTGTGAATTAAAATCCACCAAACAGAAACACACTTTGCCTTAAAGTTCAAGGGTGAACTTTTTATGAAACAGAACTGTGCCGAATCAGAGAAGCAGTATTACTTCAAATGCAGACTATTCAAGTTTAATGCCTTTATGAAAACTGCTGGTATGACATTATGAATTTACTCATCAGCATATATCTATCTATATATGAACATGTTTAAATAAAATTACAACACAGAGTTGTAGAATACAATGCTATTTTTTATTTTATGTTGGAAGTATTCTTTGGTATAATGTACATAATTTGTATCATGTATTAATTGTGTAATTAACTGCCTCCTGAAAACTGCAAAAGAAGAGTAAATAAACCTTGAAGATTATACACAAGATTCTGACATGTCTATGTGACGCAACTGCTTCATATGTTGGTCTAAAAACACAGAAGAAAACGAGAGTACTGAGCCAAAGCAGTAAATGTGACCTTCAACCAAGCTGAGCTTCGGCAGGCATGAAGGGAAAAAAATTAATTAATAAATAAAATTCATCACTGGTTAAATTGTCTACTAGACAAATACATAGAAGTGTAGTTTTAAATAAATGCGGCCAGATGTCAAATAGTCACAGATTTTATCATAAACATTATTAATTTGCACCCACTCATTGTAGCTCACCATCAGATTCATAGAGGACAGAATTCACAGGTTTTAAGATTAAAAGATTTGCAAAACCACCAGCATTATGCAAGGGAAAGCCTTGAACAATTCCCAGGCATGTTTCCTCAACAATGCCTTATCTGCATTTCCATACTTGCACCACTAGTCTTTGAACGCCAACGGCCAGTGACTAGCATTTGAGCAGACAGGGCTGCTCCCAGCACTGTCTTCGCGATGGTCAGTCTTCCTCTCCGCTTCTGAAAAGAGCCTGTGCTTCGATCACAAGGCAGAAAGGGGAGTCGAAAGGAAAGAGTGAGAGAGAGGGAGGGGGTGAGAGGAAGAGAGAGACAGAGAGCAAGAGAGAGCAATGAAGGTCAAAGCCTGTCATGGCTGCAGGTGGCTGGTTTCCACCCCTCCCGCCCTGCAGTAACCCATTCTCCACACACAGTTTTCTCGCTCACTAACTCATATTCTCTTACTATCACTTGGTTTTATTTTATCCTTGCCTGGGACGCACACATCTCCGCACACAGCACAGTTCATTCATTTCTGTTCCTCCTCATATGCACACATACCGTTGTTGTTTTGGTGCTTCATTCAGCACATCAATAGGAAGCCCCATCAAAATATTCACAGGCAGAGAAGCTCCCTGAAGTTCAGATAGGGACACCAATGCATGAACGGTGACTAAAGCCATAAGGCTGCATGGGCACATTCTCCTGGAACAAAAGCTTTTATTTATTATTATTTATTATTTTTGTTTTTTTCGTAATTCGTATCATTCGTATCATCATTATCAAATGAGATTCAGGTGGTCAGGTGACATCAAGTGGCTGTTGTTCCGGGCTCTTAACTGCAACTAATAAGTCTAAACTTGATATATGAAAACTAAAAACTTGATATACGATACCATAAATGACCACTCATCTGGGTAGATAACACAAAGGAGTAACCACGTCTGCTGGAACAGGCTGCATGAACTGCAAATATGCTGGGAATAAGTTGCCTTCTGGAGTGCAGCTGACAATTTCAGAAAGTGCAGGACACATCAGGGAAGTATCAATGTCTACCTCTAAACACAAAGGGCCCCATCCTGCTTTGACCTCTCCTACCATCCTCCCCCTCCCCTACTGTGTCATTTACCCACAGTTTCTAAATGCTTCCTACGGCCAGAGTGGAATCTGCTCAGAGGTGCCTGGGCTTTGTGGCGGAAACATAATTAAAGTGGTGAAAGATGTAAAAGGTGAAGAATGGGGATGACATCAGGCCAATTTCACACTTGGCACTCGAATGGCTAGGTCCAAGCCAGGACACTTGCCTCGCAACACAGATCAAAGCCCACTGTCACCGCACCACTGCAGGAAAAAAAGAGCCAAAAGGACACCTAACTATGTTAATCCCCTGGACGAATATATTTTAATCTTGTTAGAATACAAGTTAATGCTGTGGCTCAGTGACTGAACTTTTTGAGAGGTGGACAGACCTACTTTTACCTTTTCTACATGAGGTGCCTCTGTCTGGCACCGGATAAACAGCCAGAGTCTGAACAAACTTTCTTTAGGGCAAACTCAGCGTATTATCAATCCACATACTGTACAGGCTGCAGGTAGCGACCAGAAGCCACTGAAAAGGCAAGCAACAGTTTTCATTAAGAACAATGATGGAAAAAAACTCAATCCCAGTAGCTGTGTCGCTGACCCTGTCTGAATCCCCACTAGGGCACCTAACATGCAAAGGAAATGAGTATTTTGTGGACTGGTTTGTCCCCTCTCACATTGAGCCCTCCTTTCTCAAAAGCACCTTGGTAACCCTTGATCTCTCATGTATGGAAGTCAGGGCACTGGGGCCTGCAGAAGTTGACTAGGCAGACAATAGCAAGCGGATGCTTTCTGGAAAAGTCACACCCAGGCAACTCTCATTTCACACACCGTGTTTGAGTGACCCTTGAAAAAAGATGCAAGACTTTTCACTAAAGATTCTTTTTGTTCACTTAATGAAATTCAGAAAAAAACATGCATGTACTACTTACCATGGTTTTAGACTTTTATATCATGTTACGCTTAACATTTCACAAAGTTGTTTATGATGTGGTTTGAACAGCAGTGCTTTTGTTTTTTAGAAAAATCTACTTGTCTTCCAGGTTACAGCAATAGTTGTTTCAGTTACATTTTGGGTTCAATCGCATTTTATGCAGGTTGGATTTGATTTAAAATTGACTACATCCCCAGTATTAGTAAAATTGTAGAAATTCTAAAAATGATATATTGATATGATGGTTATATTTTTGACAAGTGGAACATAATGATTTATTTTTATATGAACCCATCTTTAATTGAACACAACAAGGTCTAAATCCATTATCTTTAGGGCTAATAGATCTGTTTACAATTTTCCTTAGTCCAGCACTCATTTAATCATTAATCAATCATTTTATCTTGAAAATTATATTTAAAAAATCCTAATGCCCATCACAATTTCTCAGAAGTTGAGGTGACTTTTAAAATTGCTTTTATTGACCAGTCATCAACACAAATTCAAAAGATATACAGTATGATTTCCACAGATGGACAATGGAGAACAGAAGGAAATGTTTGCATTTGCTTCACATTTGTTCAGAATTGTTGCACTTTTCTGTTGAATGATTAATCAGCTGAATGAACACTAACAATAGTGATAATTACAAAAAAGACTACAGCAAATCCAAAACCTTACACTTGACATGCTTTCACTTATTGAGAGAATAAGATGGGAAACAAAAACAAGAAGAGCGATTCAAAAATAAAACTCATTTTCTTTACAAGGTTCTGAAATCCTTTGGGTTTAAGTAATAACCAGTTATTTCAACCACGGAGACCTAGGTGAACATTACATTATCTAAGGTCAGGTCACCCCAAAACATTTTAACCTATACCTATACAGTGGTAGTTGATTTACATTTGAACACTAAGGATTTGTCAGTCCTTTAGGAACACATCTTGTGCAGTTTTCTCAAATTCATTCTTGAAATATCTGACTAACAAACTTAGGGTCTTTTTTTTAACAGCAGCTAACTTCTTGTGCTCTTTAAAATCAGAACACTTCGCAACTTAAGATATATACAAAGTCTAAGCAAAAATAAGTAGATGCAACAAAAAAAAAAACAGTAATAAAGAAGCATAAAAACAAGTTGATACAGATATGCTACTTTTATTACTTCTTTCTCCAGTTCCCACCTGCTGCATCTTCATACGCCGAAGTAAACAATGTTGAATTTTTACTAAAATCAGTACTGAGTTCTTCACAATACCACAAAGACAAGACTAAAACATTTCATACTCTGGTGGCAACGTGATATACTTGTATTATAATTTCATAATTCCTAAGTTGAGGTACTCTAAGCAATGAAAATTTCTTAAACAGAAGCAGTCGATGTGGTTGTATTTCTTGGTGCTTCTTAAAAACTGTCTCCTACATTCTTCTTCTACATACTAAATTAAGATGTACAATGTACAGTCATGCCAGCTCTAGCCTTTTTTACTGAGTTTGTGTTGCTTGCTGACACACAGCCAGACAGGGTCAAGGATACATCTGACTCACCTCAGGCCCCCTGCTCTCCCTGGGGACTGGCCTGTCACTCACTTTGTGGTTACGCATCATAGCTGACAGAGGCACAAAGTGAGAGCTCGATGCAGCATCAACAGCAGCAACATCATCACCAAAACCCATCCTTAGCATGACATCTTCCTCCTCTTCCACCACCACCTCTCTACACTGTGAAAGGGAAGAAAAAACATATTCACACCAAGAGCCAATAATAAAATGTCAGTGTGAGTAGGAAGAGCCAAAAATAGAAGATTTGGACATTTACCTTAAAATTCTCCACACTGCAGTTTCTATGTGGAAGGCCTTGCAATGGAGTTGTTAGTCGCAGCCAGATCTGCAAAGGTTTAAAAACATTGAGAGCAATATATAATTTTAGGTTTTTTGAAATCAGATATACACGTCTATACTCTGTGAGCGACTTTAAATGAGTCTCTAACTCACTGAAACAGTGCTAGGTTAGTGTAGCACATAGTGTTTAATTGGTATTAGTTATGATGACATATGCACATGACCAGAGCTATCTGACTAAGAGTAAAGGGTTTGAGTGGGCACCGATCGTAACACTTCTACATGAAAAATAGATGTAGTCACTGAAAAACTGTACTGCACAATTTCAGACTACAAAAGATGCTATGCTCTACGCCTATAATCCAAGCCACGACACATTACAGCAGAAAAAACCAAAAAACAACAAAACAAACAAACAAAAAAAACCAGAGTGCAGGAATAAGAGTTTGATTTCACTTGTTAGATGCCACAGAGCAGAAAATTCGGCAATAATCAGGCCGTTGCCTTTGTGCTAAAGTGCAACCAACAATTTGGGGAATAAAATGGCAGTTCGCCAAAGATATGGGTGAAGAGTTCAAAAAATGCTAACACTTTTCTTTAAAATGCTGTGAGGGCCACATTGAATTAAAAAATTACATTCTGTGTTTTTTCTCTTTGGCTCCATTTGTAAAATAGCAGAGCAGTGGTTTTGCCAATGCTTGGAATAATTTAGAATTTCTTATTTTAAAGAAGAATGTACAACAAATTTGAAGCTCTCACTAAACATATAGTGGCAGAACATAGAGCATTATCGTGAACTACAGATTTAGGATAAATCTATGACAAAATAAGCTAACCCTTCATTGATTTCCGCGCCGTCTGTCTAGACGTCTTTACATTTGACTCAAACGACTGAATACACCAAAAATAATCATCTCGGTTTGACTTGGCATACAAGGCAAGCTAGGGCTCAGTCGACCGTGCCTGAGCTCACAGTAGTGGGCGTCTCTTTCTCCCCTCTCACTCATTTTGCTGCATGCTGCCATTTTAACTGTTCCTGAGTGGCAGGCGAGAGGGCGGGGTTGGTAGTGGCGGCCATGATGGTGAAATCACTACACCCACTCCTGAGGAACAGCCTCAACATCAAAACCAATTCACACATTTGGCTATGTCTTGGTTCAGGACGAAACCAAGGACTCTTGGTAAAGGACTAACTATAATGCAAGATAAATAAGAATGAAACAATATGTCACTGTGTGCATGACAAAAGATTTATATAAGTATATACATATACTAATCTGTAAACAATTTAACCAAAATAACAAACAAACAAACAAAACATCTTAATTATCTACAAAAATAGTCAAAGACAGATGTTTAAAGTCAGAAAAGTTCAATAACCTACATCAGAGAACATTAAGTACTAAAACTGAAAATAACAGCATTATTTGTAGCGCTAAATATGTCTTGACAATCTGTGTAGAATATTTTCATTTTTTCCCACTGGAGCTGTGTACCTACATGCTTTCTGTAAACACAGTTTAAGATAAAGTGCATCTTGGAAAGAGCTAAGGAATATGCTGCACATCATATACTGAAAGTAAAAATTACAGTTTTATATAGGTAACACATAATTAGAGTTGCAATTATGGCTCTCAGCTCAGAAAAACTATTAAGCTTCAGCATTGTGAAAGAATACATAGCGAACGCAGATACAAAGGAAAATTAACTTCACAATAAATTTAAAAAATACTTACAGTCCACGAGATGCAAAAGATCCAAATATGTACTAAAATCTGAAAACAGTCATGAATAAAATATAACACGACTTACTTAATGTTAGGATGTCACTCCTCCATGTCATCATGGGATTAGATAAACTTTTCAATTCTCAGAAAAGTTACTTTCATTTCATAAATAACTCTCACTTCAGAGTTTTCAATATTGTTTTCTGCCTTGCTCAACAGTTTTGAAGCCTTTTAACCCAAGCGAAAATGCCACACAAGTATTAAAATCAAAAAGAGGAAGGTTGCCAATAAATTCATGCTCATGGCCCCTAAAAGCAGATTGGAGATTGAAGATGTCTTTCTTGGTTGCTCAGAGTGGCTGCTAACCAACTACATTTGAGGTCAAAGTTCATTATGTCCCCTTGGCAACACCAGGGCAGCCAGTAACGGTGTCTAGACAGGTCATGGTACCCCCAACTCACCACCCTGTGGCTCTTCCGGAAGGAGGTGTCAACAGCAGCCAAGTGCAGGGTAAACAGGGTGGGGGACGGGTGGCCTTTGGCCCTCTTAAGGTCGAATCAGCAGATCCACCCTCCACTGATCAAAGCTGAGGATCCTCCATGCCAGGGCCTTGGTCAAAGGGGGCAGGGCCGAGAGATGAACTCTGCGTTTCTGTAATCTGGACGTGTCCAGACCCAATTGTCTTCTTTCACAGCCCAAAATGGACCCTTCCGGTGCTGCTGATTACATTAGGGAGGGCAGCCTCTTTTCACAGGGGTGCTTGGACAAAAGAGGCGCTTCTGTGCCCCTCGCCATCTGGTCCCAAAATAACAGAAAAGGTCCCAGGAAAAAAAGCCCAGCTAGCACACAGCCTTAAATGAAAGGAACGCTGTTTGAATAGATGGGATGGCTGGACAGATAAGCAAACATACAGTAAAGCCCCACACATTTACGTAGAGATTGGAACCTAATCTACATCAGCAAATAAAGCCGTGTACATGGGCTCTAATGAGCAGGCCTACAAATCATGGATGGATTTAAGCAAAATGGAATTCAGCTGTGCATCAAATAAAGAACTGTGCCAATCATACATCATTATTATTATTGCAAACTATCAATATTAAAAGGTATTGATTGTTTTTAATTGGTTTATACTAATCAGTTTGTGATGGAAATGAGAAGAAAGGCACCAAATATATATATAGTTGTGTTTTTAATACACTAGTGTCTATTGTAACAGTGATAATTTTAGACATTTAATCTAAATATAAAGGGCAGCTTTCTTACTTTTGTTTTTTTTTTTCCAATTATCAATAAGTACAATGTCAGACACAACAAACTGTACTGTGTGCCCATCTTAACCCTGTTGGTTAGTTTCCACTTGTGCCCATGTCCTCATGGCTTTTGACTCTTCACTTAACATGTTAAATAATTTGGCTTTTCTTTTTAAATTGGACACAGCTGCTGTTTTGGCACAGGTCATTTAACCCACTTGCATTGAAAATTCCAATAAATACAAGTGCTTATTACTAGACCTGTGCCATAGCTGAAAACTGCTGCTTACAGGCACTCCACATAATAGTACCATATTATAGCTGAGATTCATTTTTATTGTTTTTTCCACTATTTTGTCTATCTCCTGTTTGTGCTGTGTCACTAGTGGAGTTATATTATAGGAAGACAACCAAGCTATAAATACTTACTCTTTGTGTAAAAAAAAAAGATTATTTACTAGAGTAATCAGTCACCTGAACATCTTCTCAGTCGACCAGAGCAGAATGTTATAAAATAAATGGCTAGCCATTCAAATTAACTCGTAAAAGTGCTAATGACAGAGAGACCAGTTAAGAAGTCCTCATTGCTCTCGTTTGAAGATTATACCCAATTTAAAATCCAGTACGACTACTTTATAATCATTTGGTCTTCACTTCCGCAACATCTTTGAGAGGTTTATATGTTCAACATGAAGGCATCTGGATAAACTACACAGTGTTATACTGTCACAAATTGTATAACTTGGGGCTTTTGGAGCTCTGTTTTGCTAATGCTGATTGTGTGCTCTGCTATGCATGGCCTGTTTTTCTCTCACAGGTTTAGTCCACAAGGAAATTTGGTAAATAAACAATCTCATTACTGGCAAAGGTGATGCTGCCCTTGATCTTGAATGGTTTTGTCAGGAGAAAGCTGAATGCACATATTGAGTATTGAGAAGGCTGCCCATATGGGGCTATTAGCTTTGTTGTGAAAACTGATTTCATAACAAAGATACATAACCTAAAATACAACTCTTAACTGGCACAATCCAAGCAGGCATAATGAGAAAAGTACTGTACGCAAATCTACCTTCAAAACATAAAAAAGCTACAAATCACACAGATAACGTGCTTTAGGTCTAGAACTGACACTCAATGATTCAACACAAAAAAACAGAGACGATAGAAAGGTCTGGGCCATGAACGACTTTACTGTCATGTCTCTAAACTCTATGCTCCATAGACACAGACACACACACACACACACACACACACACACACACACACACACACACACACACACACACTACAGTATATATATATATAACCAGCTACCATAAGCTTTAAGTAATGTATATATTCAAGTTTTCAGACAGGCCCGTCATCCTTAACGGGTTAGTTAAGGGAGATTTATGAAATCAAAATTAAAAGCATTGCTAGAACAAACTGATGTTTTAATGAATCATGCTTTATATGCATATTATTGGTAGAACTAGGACATGCCGAATATCCAAGGTAAAACTCAAGCACCTAGATCTGATTTTTTTTTTATAACGTTTAGCTTTGAACTCTCCAAATAATTATGTAAAGCTGATTTTAAGTATTGCAATTTTGTGTAATGTCTTAAATTCTGTTCTAGTGTTAAGGATACCATATCTTCGGACTGGAATAGGACACGTTTTTTTAAGGTAAACAGAGGACTTTAGTAAATCATTTACCTTTTCAATCATTTACTAAACTTCTCATTTTCTACCTTTTCTCTACAAGCTATTTTGCTTTTATCCTTCATTTCCCCTGTTATACAGAAACTCTATATGAATCATACCCAGGCTTAAACCCTTCTGTTTTTAACAATTATTTCAATAAGTAAAAAAAAAAAGTGAAGTGCATGACATAACTATATAAACACACATATCTAAGTAGTCGAAAATGGTCAGATGGCACAGATAAACAGTGATTCGTAAAAATGAACTCAATGTGAATGACAGTCTACAGGTATGCTTTCTGACAGCTATATCCTGAGAACAGTCTTTTTTCATCCCTGCTGTGATGCAGCAACATCCTGAAAGTACTTTACACCTGCTTTTTTCATCCGTGTCATTTCTAGGTGAGCCATTTATATTAAAACAATATGGAAGAGAATAAGCTGAAGCAGGTGAAGCGATGTGATCTGTCTGCTATTCAAGAGAGGAATACATTAGGTATATTTTTAATCAGTGCCAAGTAAAGGTGCAAGTTCCAAACTGTAGAACCAGAGGAGGTTGTGGCACATAGAGGTATAATGTCTTTATAATCAGTTTGAATGCACTGACTTGCATCTGAACCAGGATTTAATAGGCTTATAAACAACTTAGACAGTTAGTTGTAAACCACGTTGATTGTCCTTTCAATAATTGTAATTAATAATAAATGAAATTTTGCACGCTTAAGATTTTGCTTCTTTTTGACCAACATTCAAACAATTTTAAAACACACACAGGGGTGTGGCTGATATTTTCCTTGTCTTCTTAATAAGAGGTTTTTGGCCTTGCAATTATTGATAAAAGCAGTCAGAAAAAAGGCCTCTATACCAAGAGAGAATTCAAAATTCCAGTTAGAACCAGACTCTTTTTGGAGCTTTGTTTAGGTGAGTTTGCCACAAGACAACATTAGTAAATACTGTTAAAATACTGGTGAAGCATGCATAAGTAAAATTTTACTTGTGTGGAAGTCAGAAGCAGAGTGTGGTTGCCAATTATTATTCTTCATACAATTGAACTTATGACAATTTTAGAAAAAATCACTTTATAGATTTGAACTTGTTATGCCAGCGCAACACTGGCATAAATATTCAAACTTGCATAAGATCAGACGATCTTACACATAAGTCTCAGAAAGTCTCAACTGTTTTATATTCATAGAGTACTACTACCAGTTTTTGAAGCAGGTAGTGTACAGAAAAAAAAAAAAAGATTCAAAATCACAGCCAGAACTGAAGCAACATCTCATACAGCACTGCATATGGTCATCCACCATGTTCCTGCCCTGTTAAATGTCTATTCCCAACACATGTTTTAACATATTTCAGACTAAATGCAAGAAAAACAAAGCTGCAGCAGGTCAAGCTGTAAAACAAATACTGACCAGAAAAACACATTAGCACTATTTGCCTAGAAACAAATCCTCTACGATGACCTGACTTCTCTGAGACTTTCCCAAAGTCAGCAACACTAAAGGAAGTTCCCCTACTTTTTCTACCACTGAATCATTCTCCCATCATACTCTCAGTCCTGGACTTCAATGTACCTACAGTATATGTCTTTATTTATTAGTGAAGAAAACAGAAAATACAGATACAGATTTTTTTAAGTCCATCCCACACTCATTCACTGTGTACGTGCCTGTTGGGAGTTGCACATAACTGGCAGACACCGGCTCTATTTCACAGCTGTGGGATAAGTAAAGGGAGTGTGATATACAGAGGGCAGGTGGTGCCAGTCAAGTGAAGCACGCAAGCGTAATCCCAAGCTGTAGTTTTTTTAGTTAATTAGTTATTTTTCCATAGCAATCTCTAAATTATGTCATCAGGACTTCCAGAGTATTCATTATTCCCTGCAACCAACAAGCTAGAAATAACACTCAATCCTATGGAGACCTGAGAACTGGGTTCCATGGAGGTACTTGAGCCCCTGTGTGAAACCAACAAGAACCAACACGACACTTGGCATTTTCCAGCAAACATGGGCAGTTGCACACTGCTGAGCACAATAGCAAGACAACTTGTGCAACTGTGCAGGTTTGAGTATTGAGGGGGAAAAAAAATCAAACATATGGGGGTTTGTCTATTAAAGACTTAAATGCCTAACCATGTATATGTGGGGAAAATATTGGAACATATAGACATGATAAATTAATTTGTATGTTAGTCTTCACCTGAAGCTTTTTTCCCCCCTCATTCTTTCTTTTTGTTTTCAACAAACCAGAACACAAAAAATCTTAAATAGAAAACAGATTAACACCTACAACACAGGTGAAGGATCCAAACCTTTTTGAAAATGTATCCACAGAATAAACAACTTATTGTAGGAGACAGGCAAACAATTCTTGTTCTACACACAATGTTAGTTATTTTACTGTCTAACATGACTTATAAGAACTAATCACATCATCAATTTTGTCCTTTGATGTAATGCTTATAGATTTTCAATGTGTTATATTTAGCATCTTCTCCTGCTGTATTGTGAGAAGTTTGCAATAAATGATTCCTGTCTAGTCCTTTAAACTATTTGAAAGTGTAAGAAGTCCCTCTGCACACACAATTGCTTATGCAAAATATTTTAGATTAAACAGTCTGACCCTACTGACCTCAAAACCTTGATACTGTGTCCCCAAACCCTGAATATAGAGATAAAAACTAATCATAGTACATAATCATGCCTAAAATAACTGTCATTCCAAAATACAAATTGTACCATTTCTATGATTTTAGAAAATGTAAAAGATAGGAGTTCATAAATGGGCTTGCTTTTATTATAATCAAATTTCTCAAAGTGATGACAAACTGAAGACAGGTTGATGTCAGCAACATGCAATAATGATGAAATATGTTAAAATTAATATAGCTAAAACTTTGTGCTAAATGTTTAGTAATAGTTATTAACACTGTATCCTGAAATTAGTTTACTAAGTGGATTAACATTTCCAGGTGCTGTAATAAACCAGAAAAGCTAATAACAGACTATCTGTGGGAGGCAATGAAAAGACTGAAAAGGTTTCATCAATCATGATCATCAATAGAAATCCATAATTAACATTAACACATATCAGTGTAAACTGAATACCAATTCATGGTCATTTCAACAAAATTTTATTTGAAGAAAAAAAAAAAAAGAAGTGAACTATTACTTAAAAAATCTCTTGGGACCTGATTCAACACCTGCACTTTCATAAAAGTGACCTGTCCAGACTTTAAGTCCGTGCAAACAATTTAGAGAGGGCAATTAGTCAACAATTAAAGTCAGTAATCACCTAGTGATGAAGATGAAAGGACTAAAAGAAAAACAAACTGTATATGGGCTGGTACCATTCACATCACAGTCGGATTCTAGAGGTCATGTGCTAAGTCCCATTAAGAGCCTTAAAGGAGAAACCCTGAACACTGAGCACTCATGTGTAAGTGTTTAGAAACACAGCCAGATTTTAAGCACACAAACATGAAAAATATCAATTTCACATTTGGTTTAACACTTTCACACTTTCTGTCACTGACACCCACAGAGAAAGGCTGTGGAAGACAAAACACAGCTCCTGGATAAGGATCATGTTAATGCCTATCAATTAGGATCAAAAAGGGATTAACCGGCATGGTTGCAGCGGTGGGATGGGGGCCCATGCAAAGTCACAAAATACTAGGGGTCACACCCCCGACTTCATTAGGCCTGACCTCTCCACACCATTGTGTGACAGGAGAGAGACCCTGCAGTCTGTGTTTCCCCTTTAACCATCTTAGATGGCTTATGGAGAGTCAAGTATGAGACATGCAGAAAAGCTGTTAGAGATCAGTGAGAATATGAAATATTCACTTTCAAAGTCCAGGGAGACTTATTAGGTTACTGCAACTTGGTGCAGGTGGGTATTTACTCATCAACCCCCATCCTTTTTGCAAAGGAAATCATTTTTAACCTCAGAGAGAAGTGAGATTTACTAATTAGTCATGGTGCAGCCTCTTCTTGCTATGATGTAGGACAGGATTGACGAGCCCCAACTCTGTCTTGCTGTCTTAATTCACAAAAGGTCAAATGGCAAAGTAAAAGCAGGTATTCCAGGTGTGTTAAAATAAGCCCCAATTAGGGAAAAATGCAAGCACACCCTCAAGTCTCACATATCTGACTTAGAAGGAACTTTTAAAGCCCCGCAGCTGGGGAAATTTTAATGCTGGTACATGTTAGCATCCTTGTTTATACACACTTATTAGACATATGGAAAAACAAGACTAATCAAAGAATATAAAATTTTAAATTAAGCTCCTTGTGTCCATATGATTTTGAAACCACCTTACTGGTGACATAAAAACTAGGATGCCTGAATTTAAAACCCAGGCATACTATTACATGCCAAATACAGTATTGGTATCCTTAAAAGTTGCTACAATATTTAATTTTTTTCATACCTGAGATTAAACTAAGCAAGGCTGTAGATAGAAGGTATAACTTCACACTTTCTAATGTAATGCCTCAAGTTACAAAAGATCAAGAATTTTTGGGATGAAAACAAGAAAATCTTGCTTAGCGGACTGAAGATGAATGAAATTAACTTCTACTTTTTACTAGAAATCAGTCCAGGCAGAGGACAGAATTAACGTCTTACACGCACTATAAGAACTGTTCATTTATTGCACAACTGTAATGACATTTCACATGAACAAATAACCATGTATCCATATCAATTAAAATTCTTCTTTAGACTCCAACCATATCACGATCAGGCCCTAAAATGCACTTTCAACCTTTCATAACACAGCTGAATAGTATCTGGCAATCTGATATCTGGAAATTTGATCATGGAAAGGTTAACCCAGTCACTTCATGAAGCACAGTGCAGCAAAAGCAACACATCACTGGAAAAAGACAACTTAGAAGACATGACAACTTCTTTTTATTAGCCTTATCTCAGTCCAACAAAACATACTGTATATACTTCCCACGTGCTGAGGACTCAGCTAGAGTTAAGAGTTAAGTAAAAAGCATGTTCATCTCAGATCAAAAGTTTTGTCCCAGTAACTAAGTACTTGTTCAGGATAATCTTCAGCTTAAACAGACATGCAACCTTGCAGTACAGTCAGACTGTGGTCAACCAGGCCTACAGTCTTCTTTGTAGCATTTATGAGGGTGTTATAGATGAGCACACTTAATTCAAAAGTCGCTAGCTGATTTACAGTCAAATGAAAACAGGAAGTACTGAAGCTGTAAATGCTACCCAGCTGAATGGGAATGGACATGCTGCATGTGTACATTTTAAAACTGGGTGGATTACAAACAATGGAAACAAACGCAGGCAACACACAACGTTCACACTTCACTGAACAAACGCAGGTTATTTACTTACCTTTCACAAAGCTCAAAAATAACAGTTTTAACAATTGACATTTACAGTATAGCCACTGTGCAATTTCAACAAGGCAGCCTTCCTCTGATTAGGATTTAATATTCATGTGAGGCTGATACTGATGTTGTGGCTGCAGTTTAAAGTGAGGTGAGTGCTGTGTTGACTTTGGATGTGTTAATGATAAACAAAGGTTTGCCATCTCCAGGCAAAATTCCTTCTGTTGACTCAAGATGAATTCTATGTGTGACATTTCTGATAGTTTGCTAAATCCACTCATAAAGTCCCCCGTATTATTATTCTATTATTAAGATATGTTGAATACAGTATAAGAGAAAGATTTAGCTCAAAAGAAATATCAGCTCTGAATATCAAAAAACAATATGGAATAATATCAAAAGCGTTTGTGGTTTAGTATCAATACAAATTATGATTTAATACAATCAGGATTCAATTCACAAGTCTGACAATAATTACGTTTTAATGTGCGAAATTAAAACGTGAAATGTCTATATCGTCTTCTTGCATCGGTGGAACTTAGGATTTGCTGAAGTAAAATTTATTTGTTTTGACCAAACTACAAAAATCTATAAGAAAACAGCAAGTAAATAAATAAATAAATGAATAAATAAACTTATTCAATCTGCCATTAATCTGCAGGCTTAGCATTTCTGACGTGCCTCTTTTCCTCATGACACCCCAAAACATGTCTTTTCCCCCTCTATTTTGGTAGCTACAGACCAGAGAGCCAGCTTAATATGTTACTGACAGCCACTGTTGTGCTACGTGGCATCAGAACACAGTCTGGCTTTCACATGAGGCGTTAACACTGGACGAAAACGAGTATTCAGCAGGGTAAAGGTCACTTAAACCTTTCAGTGAGTCAGGTTACAATATTTTCAAATAAACATTACAATGGGAAAACTTCAATTCAAAGTACATTTAGAGAAACATAATTATGAAAAGATATATTGATCACTTTTTAAATTTCAATTAATGCAATATAATGAACAAATACAGAGTTATAATGCTGTGGTCGCCATGATTTTCTATATCCATAATAAGCATCCACTAAAATCTTAATTACATTTAATATACCTAGATATAAGTGTATCGTTAGTTTTGTGACTTGTAAAATGTTTTCGTGCCCAATTCCACAAATGTTTGCAAACTAAAAATAATTAGATAAATTGGAAATATACGCATAATCTGATCATACTAAATATGTAAATGTTGTTTATTACTACAAAAATCTGATAAACAATAATACAATTAAATAAAATTAGGCTTATGATGCCGGGTTCGCCATAAAAAAAGCATTTTATTTTCTCAAGGTTCTTTTTCAGTTTCAACTTTCCATAGCTTTAGATTTTTTAAATCCAAATACAATAATACATTACTTAACCTCTGATTAACTTCTAGCTTTGATTATTTTTACAATAAAATACAAGCAATACAAACAAAAGAAACTGTTCATCGCACACTATGTTTCATATTACATTACATTTTTTTACTGTTAATATTATCGTAATCTATTATTAAATGTGGAGAATTGTATTACTTTAACATTTAGTTTAAATATTTAATAATTTAGCATTTTTACTATATATTGCACCACTAGCAAACGTAGCAAATGCAAAACAAGACAGTTAAAAAGTATGAGAATAAAATAAGATGATGTCATAAAATCAAAATACTATACAAATAAAACTTTGTTGTTTCGGTGGAGTTCCCAAAAACTAAAGCTACAATCTGTTAAATTCATATAGTAGTTTATTTTCAGATAAGTTCCACTAGAAGCTGTTCACTCCTCAAATGTTGTGCTGATTTCTGTTATCGACAAAATTACGCTGCAAGTCCTTATTTCTATATCTACAAGCGATGGCACAGTTCATCTCTTTCACCAGTGCCTAAAACCTAAAATGGACGCTGCGGGCTTTGAGTTATCAATGGCTAGGACCCTATAAGGGCCACAGCTGTGCAGTTGTGCTCTTAGGAGGGAACAGGCAAATGGATCCATGTCTTGGCAGACTGCCAGGAGCCTCCTTAAAATACAGTGAAAGCCTTGATTTAAAATATGCCAGACCAATGTCAAAGGATACTGCGTCATTACGCAGCATAGACTGGTGAGATAAACAACCCACCCTTGACAACAGACAATGGCAGGTGCTGTTGAGCTTTCGTGCATGCTTAAATTTTACTGTATGTGCACAGAAATAACCCACAAAATCTTTGCATTACAGCTCATGAACTATTAGAGTCTACTTGAAAACCTATTTTCTTCAGACATCATCCTGATGTTAGACCTCGTGACTGCACTGTGGGTGGAGACAATGAGCAAACAGAAAGAAGGGATGAACATTCAGAGCCCTTCTTGCATCAGCATTTTCCGACTAAGCCTCAAGTGAAAGTTACGAGATCCATATCTATGATTATCTTATGAAGAGATCAAAAATTTGTTAATAAAAAATGATTGCTGCTGACGAGTGAATGACAGCATTGAATTTGATTCGCAATTTCTGAGCATCATATCATGTAGAATTGGCATTGCAAGCCAGAGCTCAACCTCTGTAAATCCTGGTGTGTGCAGTGGACTGATATTTCCCTCAGGCAATCACATTCACTCACTGCAGCACCTTAAAGCATTCCTAGAATTGCTTTTCTCAACTTTAAACATGCCCAAATGTGCTTTAATGAACAGGTCAACACAGATCTTACCATTTGGGCAGACACACTCCAGCGTCAAAGACATTAAGGTATGACAGGCTGCAGGATACTATGGATGTCCTGTAAAATTAGACAAAGACATTAACACCCAGCTGTGTGGCATTATATTGTCAAGAGGAAAATAACAGGAATAAAACATAAGAGAAAATATTAAATTCAAAAGCATTTTTATTTTGGTTTATAGCGCTGGAGATCTGACTGGTAAAACATTCTAACTAATTTGCACTGAGAAAGTTATAATATAAAAATAAATATTAAATTGTGTATGTTACAAGGATCTCGATCAGAAATAAATAGTGTTTACGGTAGTTTACAGTAAAGATATCTGCGTTACATAACTGTACCTATTTGCTGTTATAATTACTTGAGAATAGTGAATATCTAATACCGACTACATATATTAGGAATAATGTCCTAATTCTTCTCAAATTTAATGTGTAATATTCCTACAAGCACCAGTGATCGCACAATCATCATCGATTTATTATTTTAGTCAATGTATTACAAATAAAGTTAAAGTAAATAAATACAAAAACATCTACGATACACAAACACTGTGTAGCAGAAACCTCAGAAGTATATTTCAATCAATATTTGCTAAATTATGACTATAAAGCAAAGTGTAAGTGTAATAAGTTACCGCAAGAGAAATGTATGTCTCGTTCCACTTTCTTACCTTTTTGACTGCAATTCCAATCATTTTTGTCAGAGACTGGATCATATTTGGGACAGGCCTGCAAAGATACAACATGTTTTAAGTGTGGCTGTGCGCTCCACTGAAATCAGAATCAAAACCATTAACAAATATGACAAGACAAGACTAAAGGAGATGTCTGACAGCAGAGTAATAAAGAGATCTGTCCAGGCTGGTCACTGATACAAACAGATAAACATCACAGAATCACTGAGTGAAAGTAACATGCTATGTCAAAGTAAAGCTTGGAGCACTTCTGGAAGCAAAATTACTTGTACCCTCCCTCAGTGAAATAGGGGGCTATGAAATGCTGTAAAAAGTTATGTGAAATCTTTCCTTTGCTTAAAGTGAAGTAGCATTTCATTAAATCTACTCATGCTGGTTGCTGCTTAAAATACTAAACCTCCTCTGAAAATAAGAGATAAGGCATATCACTGGTCAATAGTAAAGATGGTATTAAGATAAGTTTCACTGATTATTACTAAAGCAATGAATTGAGTCTAAGCAACTAAACTGCGAGAAAAAAAATTAATAACACCTAATATGTAACCCGTTACATATTGCCTTTCCTTTCAACTGGTAAGAAATTCAATTTGCTACACTTCTGAGAATGAAGAGAGTGATTCGATTACTTTGTAAGCTATCAGTACAAAATCCACTTGTTACCTAACTCTTAAAATACTAAAACTGCTATTTTTATTTTCAACAACATTCAAACTGCATAGAATTATATTTGTGTTCACACCGTGGCCATTGCAATGTGAAGAAATTCTGATACTTACATGCAATAGCTTTTTATTTATTTCGAAATGCGTGCAAGATACTATATTTTAAAGACATAACCACAAGTGTAGTAAGCAAGACATACTGTCAGTATATTCAACAGATACAGTGTCTTCACAAGAAGGTGGATTTCCGAAGATGGTATAAAATAATATATCGACATGATAGTTTAGGCATTTAGATAACATGTGGACACACTGTGGCTGTGCACAACAAATTGTGGCATACACTGCAAGCCTTTGGCAGTGATGTATCAGACAAAATGGCTACCATGCGTTCCAATAACAGACACAGCAGTAGAGAAATGAGGGGAAAAAACATCCATCAAGTTGAGATTAAAATAACTGGAACTATGTAGTTAGTAGGTTACGCTTACACAAGGATGGAGACGAGTGATAAAATAATTATCAGATAAACAACATCTTTGGGTCACAAACCCTACTATCCACTATCCCCTTCCTGTGCAGCATACACTCAGTTAGTTGATGTCTATTACATTTCATGATGCATCGCCTTACTTTCCACTTTTTTTTTTCCTCGTCACATTAATTCATATACGTCACGGGCAACAACAATTCTATAGCAGCCATCTTGCCCCAAAAGAACAGATGGGGGGGGGGGGCTCCGCCAAGTCATATGACTACACTGTCTGCAGACAACTGCAGTGACCTAGCAAAAGCGTCTAGACGAGTCTGATGGATGAAGCAGCAGCAGATCAGGTACACATTCACTGTTGTACATAGTGGGTCTAGTTAAATCTTAAAGCAACATTTTCATTCCTATACATTGACCTGTACACACAATGACATAAAAGTCCAAAAAGAATTATTATTTCACGTAAAAAATGTGATATAGGGTAAAAAAATAAATACAAATGTATGTTACGGTCAAAAGACCACTGTCAGCACAACTTACCCTGCCATTAAACTTTTGATAAGCAATAGCTAATTAATTCGGGTAGGTAGCAGTACTGTGAATAACTTCGTAAACTAAACAAGACAGCACTATTCTAACAGAATTCAAGAGAGGGTCACAACTTTGCCAAATATACCAAATATGCATGGCTGACCTACAGAGGAGGTGTAAAAACAATGCATGAAACGTCTATAATTTTTTGTGCTTTAAGTGATGATGAACTTGCTTTGGGTGACAGCATCTGTCAAATGACTAAATGTAAAATTACATTTTATTATTTGCATCATAGCTATAGATTTAAATGTAGTAAGCCTTCAAGACAGCAGACTGCAGACACATGGGCAATTTGAAAAAAGGATTACTGGAGTTCGAAGCTTGAAAAGGAATTACTAAAAACTTGGTGAATCCAAAAAACAGAATTGTATAGTCAATTTTAATATGTTTTTAAAATTGGTAGTGAGAGATGCAACTGTGACAAACCTGACAACAGCCTGAATAACTATATTAAACCTCTGCAAAAGCTAAAAAAGTGACAGTGCCACTGCCCCTTTCTTAACCCAGATTGTGTACAGTAACCAACCTTTTTGTGCTAGTGCATGCTGCTTTTGTGGACGGTGCACTCCTCTTGAACTCCGGGCTGCCGGCAGATCTTCTGCAGAGCAGAAACATGGACAGGAAAAGAAAAGAGCATTCAGACACATTCACCCAGACTGGCTCCGATTAGTTAACTGCATGTGTGCATGACAAAGATATTGTTCTGTGCTTTGGATTCACAAATTATAGGGGGTCGTATGCTTTATTAGCAGGTGTCTGCTGAGTAACAGGTAGCTCAGGAGAGCGTGGAGTTAATCAGCAACCTCACGTCAGCACAGGTGAGTCACCTGCGCATCCTCCTGAAGTAGTGTGAGTGAGGGCGAGCGTCCACAACAAACAGCTGCTGTGTGGACTTCACACGGAATGAGGAAACGTACTGCTACAATGATGTTACGGTACAACGGGGTAATTTTCACCGGAAAGACACAGTTCATTTCCACAAGTAAGCCTCTGTTGTGGCAGCGGGTGAACGCTGCAGTATCCATGTATATTTGGTAACTTGCACTCTGGCGCCTGCCTTACCTGCCTGTGGATAAAGAGCTGTCTGCTGACAGACTGCAGAAGAAAAAACTTTCACAGCGTTTACCTACAAAAAAAAAAAACAAAGATTTTGTCTAAGCGTGGCGAGTCGTGGGTGAAGGCGTTTGAGGAGGAGAAGAGCGGAAAAGAATAAAAAATAAAACCCAATTCCGACCGGCAGCTTCTTTGTAAATGAGCAAATGTAAAAGTCCATCTCCAATTTGATCATATTCAGACAGACTCCAGACAGTCTCCAAGCAAGCGGGTACGTGCTTGTCCTGCGCGTGCACGCCGAGTGGCGCGGGAAGCGATAATAACAGATCCTGAGTGACACGGCGAGCAGCCAATGGCGAAGAGGAGCCGAATCTAGCATCCAATCACAACGGCCGATAAGTGGGCACCTCCGCCCCTCCTCCCCCTCAGCAGTGTGTTGACAGTGCACTGAATAAAACAACAGTCTGATTTAAGCAGTTCACTGCACTAAGATGTGGGTCACTAACTGCAGCCTTTGTGCTCTAGGAAAATGGCAGACATGCAGGGTGTCATACAGGCCGATAATATGTACAAATCATACAAATATCACCTCAGGTTATAAAGACATTTTTAATGTCGCCCTGTAACTGGTACCATTTCTATAAATCGTAGGCACCAGGTACAGATGCCACTGATATATGTGGCAGCCATTGTGTCCATATCATGTACTGTATATATTTATTATATTACAATATACTGTGACTGTATGATGATTGACATAGATAGATAGATAGATAGATAGATAATCTATTGCTGGACTAAACACTCCCAGTCCTCATCCCCAGTATAATTTTCTCAAGACAGCTGCAGATCCCCACAACAGCAAAAAATGTATTGTCTCATTCAAAATAATGTCCAAGTTGGCATTTAAATTCGGTCAGTCTACAAAAGGCATACAGACAAGTTTGTTGTAAAGAACCTCTGTCCTTTAGATGGAAAATAACAAGTCTTGTCTCCTTCAGCTTTGCACCCTTTAATTTGCATTGTTATGGAAAACCGCTGGATTTGGATAGGGCACAGAATCATTGAGGTCACCATAATAGAATGTGACAGCTCCCCTTTTCACATCTATTTGGAAGTAAAATCAAAATTCCTGGGAAAGTGAATCCAGGCAGAATAGAAATATCCCATACAGTTTTGGAAACAGCTGTTTAGAGTGGATATTTAATGAGGTACATGTTGATATGATATATATTGGCTTGGCAATAATATGTAACTTGAATGCACGAGCAACTGCACATGACATGCAAAGAATGTGTGATAGTTTGTAGTACTGTGGATACATTTCATTTACATTACTTTTAAAAAGAAAAGACAAACATTTGCCAACTCAACATTTAATCTACACTCTGCCCATAGTTCATTAGAATTCACAGTCTTTCACTAAGAAATTCCCTTTACGCTTTCTCAAATTAAAAATCTCATGGCTGATCCCCTCCATTGCCCTGGCTTTCAGATATTGACCTTGTGGTGCTACAAAATAGCTTCTTCCTCGCTGCGGGACCCCATAATGAGCCAATACAATGAGGCTCTAGTTCACTGCTCACCTCTCTTTGGTGTCTCTCAGGGTCTTTGTTGACGTTTGTCAGCCCAGGAGGAATTTGGGAGTTAGAATTCAGCTGTAGTCAAACTGTAGACTCAGACAACAACTTTGACTCCCAGACCTTAACCATGAAAGAGGAAAAAACTGGTAAGAGATTAAAAGCATTTGACCTTACATGGAAGAAAAAATCAATGGAGTGACTTGAATAAAGATTAGGCAGCAATTTGAATTTCAGTCAAAGTAACAATGATTTGAAAAGTGCAAACATTTATTGTCATGGAAATATTGAGTTCAGTGTTACTTTCATTTTTGCATAGATCGACAAAAAGAAACACAGCAATCACACAATTATAGTGAAGTCCAAACTCCAAGGAGAAGCATACCAATATACAGACTTTTAAACACAGACCATCAAATATAAAGCTTTTCTTTGACTGGTTATTTTGTTAGTTAGTTTCTAGCTATGTTCTGTTTATACAGCTGCATCAAACTCATGTCCTTGTCAGACCACTCACATTAAAAGTGAATTGCTTGGTAGATCAAAAACATTGTAGAAACAATCTATATTATTTCTCCTCTGTAAATCCTGACTGGTTTCAGTAACCCTACATGACAGGGCCAAACTTGTCTTTAATGTCCTAATGCCATTGCTTAATGTGTATAAAGCAATGATATTTTATTTCCATGACCTAATCTCAAAGTTCTTATGATCTACACTTTCTGACAGACTGAAATCATGAAAGAATATGCCATGAAAGCTCTGTTATGACATTGTTTTGAAAAATAATGATAAATAATTATAGTCGAAATACCTTTTTGTGAATTATTTGCTCGATAAGGAAGAAATGAAATAGGAATGGTGACTACCTTCAGTCCCTTAGCTGTTCAGTATGATCTTTGTTTTTATCATCTTGCATAAAGGCACCACCTGTACTCATAGCCTACTTTAAAGCGCCGTGCTCAACCCTAGCCTACAGGAATCCCTCTAGATTTCTAACCATACAAGCCTTCTAGTCTATAGAAGACATAATATGTGCAGTTTACATAATCAAAGTTGAATCATTAGGCAACATATTTGATGTATTTTCCACAGCCAGTACCAGGAAACGCCTGATCCTTGCCAGATTCACGGTGATCATCCAGTTTGTTTACCAGGTCGCTTTCGTGCAGCAAACCGACCGGGGGAGCTGGTGTTTCCCTCCCACAATGCATCATCGCTGCACCCAGGGGTCAGCCATGTTTGTACTCTGGTCGTGGACAGAAATCATTGCCGCATAGAAATTGTTCCCTTATTAGTCTCACGATTTGTATTGCTATAATGGTGAAATACTAAATGTAATCGCCAGTTTTAAAACGCTAGTCAGGCTTCAAGCAAGACGTACCGTGTACCATGTCAGCCAACGCTCAGGGTGAGTAATGTCGGTGTTTTTTGTCGATAATGTTAGCTATGTAGCTAGGCCGGGCTAGGCTAGGCTAAGCTAAAATGGCTATCTGATGTTAGCAGCAGTTTAATACTCGGCTGCATAGGTAGGCCACACACTAACATCAGCGTTGGTTAGTTAGTTAACCTTGAATAGTTATCAGTGGTTGTAAACAAAGTTCGAGCAAACATAGCTGGTATTTTCGATTGACAGGTAACGTTAAGTAGCTAGCTACTCAACAAGATGCATGTTAGCTTGGCACAATACGGTACATTTACCAGAGTTTACTAGTCGCATTAGCCGCTAACATTAGCTTAGCAAATAAGTCCCGGAGAAAATTGTGACCTAGTGTAAGTTTTTATTTTATAATGGAAAATTTTATGTTTGAGGTTGTACCTTAAGTAACGCTAATTTATCAAGATGAGTTAGCTGACGTCTTTAGCAAATAAGCAATTTAACGTTAGTTAGCTAGCAACATTACCTGGCTATTTTAGCGTTTCAGTAACGGATAAATAGTAATATTGCTCTCATGTTCGTCATATTGTTGTTCTGAAATTTAAAACCTGTGAATATAATTATGGCCACGTAATGTCAGGTTTTTGGGCTCACATGCAACGGTAGTGACAATATTTCGCATATACCCTACGCCTGAGAAAGCTAACCTCGATCAGCACAAGGCAGTTGTTTAATTTGAAGTATTTGGGTGATGGTAATGTTTTGTTAAAATAATTTAACTCTAACTTACCTGCCCAGTGTTAAATATTCAAGCTTTGTCGCCGGTGTTGTAACTCAGTAAGTCTGTATGTATACATTATGCATTACTTTGTTGATTTTGATTAGCTTTGCGTTGTAGTGGTCATCAGACGATTTTTCACTTGGTAGTTGTACTCAAAATTTACAGGTGATGTGAGTTGGTGAAATGAATGCACCAGGCCTGCGAGCACATTAGCTCTCTAGTGGCACCTCTGGGATGACGTTGTAAACACAATGAAGCTGTATCCTCGAAAGCATGTGGATAAAAAGACTGGGTCCTTCAGAGGACCCAAAGGGTAGACCAGACCCTTTCTTGTTGCCCTCATGAGACTGTTTCTCAATATCAGTGTTTAGATCATCCCTGTCAAACATACAGTTTAAAATATAAATAAATATTTTTAATCACTGATTCCCAGAAAGTTGGGAAAAATGTAGGTGTATAAATAAAAATAATGAATGGTAACTTTTAAACTACAGCTCTGTCCTCGGTAGTGGTGTATTTACTTTTGCAGTTTGTTACAAACACAACAGCTAGGAAATAGTCATGTTATTGTTATAAGTAATGTTTTCTATATTGCCCTATGATTGGCAGTATATTCAGGCAGAAACAGATGCCTGGCTTGCAAGGTCAACATCATTCAGTGGCATTTCTCTTGGTTAAGTTTATATATCTGAGTAGGATGAGAAAGACTTGAGTGGTTTGACACTAAGGGTGCTTTCACACCAAAATTTGTTTGCTTTGGTCAGAATCAGTTGATGAGTTTGTAAACTTGTAGCAATTTCTCCTTGGTTCGGTTTCATTTCACACACAGAAAAATCCAAGCGCACCAAAACACATCACTCTCCTCACTAGGAGAACTGCACCAGAGTTCGCTAAGTGAAACTAAAGCCTATAGGTCTATAGCCTATATAGTTTACATTGTAAGGTTAAGACTTTGCAACATTTTGTGGAAAACATATACGAGTATATATAGATCGAGAGACAAGAAGAGAGGCGCTAAGTGCATCAAAGGTGGTCCCCCAGCAATCTAAGTCTATAGCAGCATATCTTAAGAGTTTGTGGCTGCAGCATTTTGGATTACTGGGACATCCTATGACTAGGGTATTACTGTAGTCCAGTCTAGAAGTAACAATTTGGAATAGTTTTTTAACGTCACAGTGACAAAATGTGCTCCTTATTTTAGCAATTTTCAACCAACTAAAAAGCAGTTAGAGAGATTTTTTGCAGCACCACCACAGTAAGCACCAGTTGGCAGAGGCACAGGGACACAGAAGTTCACTGCTGGTCTATTTATATTTGTATCTGTATAGTGAGCATCAACTGCAATATTGACACACACATAGCTGATGAGATCACCAGTCAGTACGTAAAAAAAAAAGAAAACACAATGGCAAATTTAACGCCAAAATCCATGTACATGTTTTCGCATTTAATGATGGATGATGGAAGAGACCTGTCAGATGCAGGTGAAGGCAGAGCATGTCTAGTGGCAGCACCCTTTCTCCTGTGTACCTGGTGTCCCTGACAGCATCGCATAGAAGAGATTTTGTAGAAAATAAATATGAAAATGAATTGAAATTGCAGTTTGGGAATGTGGTGATGGGTTGGTCCTAAAGGGTTTCTAAAGAGTTATGAATCACAGGTTTAAATGAATAGGATTTGAGTTAACATTGATGTATAACAGATAGTGCTTATAGAATAATGTGTTTTACAAGGACATAGCTAACCTTAATAATATATGACTTAGGTGATTGGTTTGATATGAACCAAAATTAAACATCAACATTTAGTGGAAAGTTTGGCCTGGTTCAACATCTTACCATCTCAACTCCATGGGAAGGCGTGCCTGCCACAATTGTAAATGAGACCCATGGTATTGTGCATTTTGGCTCACAGTAACAGTCATTGCTGAGGTACTCGGCACACTCACTCTGGAAAGCTGATGATTCTTTGTTCCAACTTGGCTTTCTTTTGGCATTGTAGAATACATGTATGTGTGCTGTTTTCTATATTCCCTGGTTGTTTTTTGGGTCTTTATAAATGCATTGGTTGTCTGTTATCAATGCATTCTGCAAGGTGTGTGTGTGTGTGTGTGAAAGACACAGGTGCAAGGTCCAATTCACGGCTGCACTCATGAAATTGCAGAGTTCTGGTACACATTTAAGAGGCCTGGCAGGAGAAGCATGCAGCAAGTTTTACTGGTACACAACAAAACTAGTTTTAATGGTAGTAGTAATACTTGTGTTATTTCCCCCCATGGCAAATTGTATACGATAAGGAGCCACTGCAACTAAACTCTTTAAGTTCAGTAAATCATAAAGGCACTGCCTCTGTTATCAGTTTTGTTGAAAGGAATATGAAATAGTTCTGTTTTTAAATATTTTAAGTCTGTCATTGTTTTGAACATATTTTATGTGGGATAATTTAGGTAATTTCTGTGGTTTCATTGTTCTGGTTGCTTTTGATATTATTTTCCCCAGATCACAATCAAGGGTTTCCATTTGACTCTGTTATGTTCTCCCAGTAAATGCATTCAGTTTCATAGTACCAGTAGGGCTAGGAAAGCTTATCAATCTGTATGAGTTTATGGTCAAGCAGCAGCAAGTAGTTAACAAATACTGTTCTAAGACGTTGTTGTTAAAGCCTAATAACTAGCAACAGGTGAACAAGTAAGTCAACATTATGAAACTGCACAAACTTTTACAACTGTAACTTGGGTCAAACATTCATTTTGTCTTTAGAGAGCTTTTAATTACTTCACTAATAGTTTTTAAAGTTTGGATTCAATCATAGTGTTCTTGTCTTTGCTGTATACTATGTTGCTAGCATGCATAGTGTTTGTGCAGTTGGGTCACGCTGGCACAAGCAGAATGTATATTTCAAATTTTGCCGGCCATTAGGACAGTTAGCCTATTAGCATATAGTATATTATTATCTCTGGGTAAATCTGTAAGCAAAAATGCCTTTGTGTTGCAGATTATGACTTTGATGAGTATGACAAACCTGGTGCTGAACGTTCACGCAGGAGGAGAGGAGAAGATGATGATCTAGAGAGGTACATTTTCTTTTATGTTCATATATCTACAGGACAACTGCTGTGCTGTATAAAATGCAGGCATTGCCTGTTGTAATGGTTTCTCACTAATAAATTAATGTATTGTTTTGTGTTTCAGCAGATCGTTATGTATGGACATTTCATTACAGTTACTTTAATTATTGGCTAGATTCTTCTTGGTCTTTGCTTAACACAAAATCATAGAGTCTGCACAGGATTTATAATTGCTTAACATTTAGTGATATTAACCAGGGGTGTACTCACTTTGTTGTACACTACTTACTCACAGCTAATAATGCAAGCCAGGTCTTTTGCAGTATAAATAAGTAAGAAAAACACCTTTGGAAGAGACAGGAAATACCGCTTGTTATTTTATTGCATTGACTTGCATTGTATTTTTAATAACCGATCATTATTATATGCTTTGTGTCATATTCTAATTCTTTAAATTGAGAGTTGTTTTCTTCTAATGTGCAATAATATTTAAAATATGCACAAAACATCTGCTTTTCACAAGCAAAGAAAATCTGCTCAGCTATCAACCTTGAAGCAATGTGTTTTTAAATAATTAATTGGACTGTTAAAGAAACAAAATCACAAAGTTACATAATATAGTTGTATATAAAGTTTCCCTGTTAAGCCAACTGCCTCAGACTAAAGAGTCTTTCAGAGAGCACTGCAACTGTTAACCCTTTTCCAGTTCCTTTGGTTAGAGTTTGAGGTTGAGATTGGGCACATAAAAAGAAAACTGTTATCACATTGGTACATACAGGGGGAATTATTATAACATAATTACATATTATACCATGATCTTTATTCCTCACAAAGAATACCCAGAAAACAGAAATGCTGTGTTGTTGCAATGTTTTCATTTTTATTACCTTAAAACAAGGATATATTTTATCCCAATTGTTCTACTTAAAATCATTTTAATTATGCTGCCTTAAGATTATGCCTTGAGAATTAACCCTCTGCACCTATATCTGACTCTGCCAACTTGTCTTTTTTGCTTAAGTGATTTAGAAGAGAATTTGTTGGAAGAGGATTGGCCATCAGGTAAAAAGGTAAAAAAAAATCTCTTTGAATCTCACTTTTTTTGTTTACTTTGATTTCATTCTAGGTGCCAAAAAGCACTTGGCTTGTCACTGTGTTTTCTCTGCGTAAAGCAGGATATAGGAAAATAACATCCAAAACATGAGTTAGTGTTAGTGTAGAACATTTAGAGAATAGAAGTGGACTTGTAGCAGGTGGCTCCTCCACAGGGGGAACTGTTGATGTGAACCAGGAGGAAGTACTGTGGACAAAAAAGAACTGTGTTGACCTGTCCAGATTGCCTTCACCACATGGGAATAGTGTATCCTTTGGGGTTGGAGGTAGTCCCCCACCCCCATGCTTTATACACACTCACTCTCAAGCACAAAATTAAGTAGAGTAGAATACAATTTTAAAAGAACACAACAAAGTTTTCCTTTTTTTTGTTTCAGAATCCCTCAGAAGTGTCTGATGAAGAGCTGAATGATGACCTTCTACAAAGTGATGATGAAGATGTGAATATTAGGTAAACTAATCTTCATATACAATCTATGGGTAAACCAGTATTGTCCGTGCCATATGTTGAAGTTTATTGGATTTATTTGTAAAGCTGTGAAAGAAAATCTCCTGTTTCGAAGGTTTCCTCATTCATATTTTATTTCTGTTTTCCGTTTTGTTTGTGTTCAGTGGTCAGGATGTGAGCCTCAATGCCACATACAGCCTGGTCACGTCCTTTGACCAGCAGGACAACTCACAGGAAGCTGACTACACAGATGATGTTGTGAACCTGGGTGCAGAAGGTTATGAAGAAGGGGATGTAGAGGAGGAAGGCTACCAGCAAGAGGGGGAAGATGAGTACACGGAGGAATACAGCCAGGATGACAACGCAGAGATGCCTGAAGACCAAATGGATTATGCTGGAGAACTAGCTGAGGGTGAAGATGGCTGCCAGGACGAAATACTAGACATTCAAATCAATGAGCCTATAGATGGTGAATTTCAAGTGAGTTATCACATTTGCTTACTCACATGTAAAATCCTGTGAATGCACACACGCACAGACAGACACATATAACCTCCCTACTCCCTTTTCTGTCTAACCCTATTGTATCCAAGAGATAACATCTGTTTTCTTGTCTCTGTAAGGGCACAGTCTGCATTGGAAATCTATTAAGGAGAGGGAGATGTATGTTGCTGTTCTTTGGGGGGGGGGCTTAGATTCATTATCACTTCCTGCCAGTTAATTTCTCCATCTTGCTGACAAAGTTTGTGTTGACAGCTTGTTTGGAAGGAGGTAATGCTCTGCTCTCCAAATCCCTGTGCCATTGTGACCTTGGGTCCTGTATCTTTGGAGGAGTAGGAATCTGCTTTGTGTTGAGGAGATGTGCTGCCATTCGGCAGAGTTTAATGTGGGGGGGGCCTTTATCTCAGGCTTTAGACTGGATCTGATAAAGTCTCATGCAGGTGAAAAGATTATTGACCTTCCTGAGGACACCCTATACAGTTTTCTAATGATTGATGTTGGTTTCCCTTTTATTCGTTTCCCTTCCCTCTTAGCCCAGACTAAGAGGATCAAAGATAAGACCAGATCCATGTGCATATGTCCGTTATGGTCCATTTACCAAGGTGAGATGCTGCTTGGCACCTGACAGAGATATATTAGCCTGCCTCCATTCTCCAAACAAAGATAAGATACTGACCTTACTAAAGGTGGACAGCACAAGTCGATGCCTGTTTTTAGATTTTGGAAAATGTCTGTTAATGTGAATATGTATTTGTATTATCTGTAAGACAAATAACTCTTTACAAGGGCACTGAACTGCTTGGCCTTGTCATTTTACTTGCCATGGTATTCAGTGAGTACTATGTGGAACAGTTTAAAGGATTAAGCTGTTGTGTTCCCTTGGGGCATCCTGTCCATCCATCTGGTTTACGGAGTGCGTTTTTTCTTTTTTTCTTTTCTGCATTAATGTGTGCTGTTGTTTGGCAGGTTAATGGAGTGCAACAGCGAACACCATCGTATGACCTACAGTCTGACTTTATTTAGCAGTGAATATTTGTCATGCAGATAGGATGCTTGAATTAGTAGCAACTCCTGCCAGTCATGTGGCCACAACTATACCTTTTTTTTTTCTTGTTGCCTTTCTGGAATGACTATTATGTTTATACAAGATTATTTTAAGTGATTGTAGTGTTGGGTGGAATTTTGTTATGGACTAGGAAAAGAAATATTAGTAATTTCCTAGCATGTTTACATCTGTGCTACATTTTTGGTATGGGGTCATGAATTTACAGAGCGGTCAGTGATTTGTGTGGAGTCAGTCAATGATATTTTCACCATCATTGAAGCAGAAGAAAAGTTTTTTTTTTTTTTTTTTTTTAATCTGTGCCTGCATTTCTGTATATCATGTCAAACATTTACATCTCATTGAATTTCAAATGTTGTCAGGAATAGTAATGAAGCCTTGCTCCCACTGTTATGGTAATTTGGGTTGGGGGGGGTGTTACATGGTACCTCCCAAAAATCCTTTCCATAATATATCAGTGTTTGCCTTTTATGCTCTGGCTAATTTTTTGCCTTTTTTTTAAATGCTATGTCTTAATTGTAAGTATGAAAGTTTATCAATATTAATCCCACTCAGCGTGGGTGTAGTTCAGACCATATATCCATGTTTTCTATTGGATGTTACTCAATCTCATCCTGTTTTCTTTGTCTATATGTTTGCCTTTTATTATAGGACGCTTGGTAGGAATAGATCAATGCATATGTAATCAATGTATATTATCCATGTGATCTTTAAAGGATGATGAATATCAAACCTCCTATGATGATGAACCTGTTGATGAACATGGAGTCCATGAGGAAGAGGCCCGTGAGGAGGAGGATGAAGGGGTTGAAGAGCAGCAGGAAGAGGAGGAGGAAGACACTGCAAAGGGCTCCCAGGTCTTTGACACAGAGGAGGTATGCTAAGACCCTCCATACTTGCACATACTTTGATTAATTGCATTACTTCAGAAAATTCTGTTGAAACCCAGCATAGATGGAGCAGATGATATCCATTATCTTCACTATAGATTAAACAGTTGATTCAATAATAATTTGTCCCAGAAAAGTTATTATTCATTAAAACTATAGATATCCTTTTACAGTGTCTGATTGTTCTTACTAGCTCACAGCATGTTTGAACACTAAGAAGGCAAGTGAGTATTACAGTTTTAGAACTTGATAAGTTTATTATTATATATTTTTTAATTTCCTTAAATTTGGGTCAGATTAAAATTGTTGCTCAGCAACTATATCGTCAGTTAATTCAGCTCTAGACAATAGTACAGGCAATTTTGTGTTACACTGCAAACTATGATAAAATAAAACACAATCATATTAGGTGGGTTATTACTGAGCCAAATTGCATGCACTTTGAAAATGTCTTCAGTTTGAAAATGAAGCTGTGCCTGAAGAGGAGACAAAGGAGGAATCAGATGAGGAGGAGGATGAGGAAGATGAAGGGTCTGGTCGCATACGGTTCAAATCTGAGAGAACAGATAGCGCTGTTGTTCGGCTGGCTGATGCAGGCAGTAAAAGGAGGAATATCCCTGAAACACTAGGTAAAAATCTTGAGTATCTTCTTCTACACTACAGAACCTGTGTTTTATCCCAAGCTTATGTTTTCCTTGGCAGGAAAATGCAATAAATCTGTATTTCTCTTTTCTATCTGTTAGAACTGTCAGAGAAGGCCAAGCAAGACCTAATGCAGTTTGAGGAACAAGAACAACAGAAGAGACTGAACCGTTTTGGAGGTCGGGGGAGAGGAGGAGGTGGACGAGGGAGCAGAGGAAGAGGAGGCTTTGGAGGTTTTGGAATGGTTGATTTTAGAGGAGGACACAGGGGAAGAATGAGTGACCAGAGGCCTCCTTTAATGGGAAACATGGGCATGCAGGTAAACAAAATTAAAAGTATAAAATCATTCATTACTTAGGCAATTCTTTACAAGGGCAGCTAAAGGTGGTACAAGAATATCAGTGTCTTAGGTCATCTAAAATGGCTTAACTTTTTATTTTCTTGTTTGAGTGATTAGGATAAGGTTGCATGTCCTTTTACTTTTGTTTGCCCCTGCTCCCTCTACACTGTAAAACCTCTAAGGCAATAGATGTCATTAATTAATTAAAGTAAATCTAGACAGTATTGTATGTATACTGTATGTGACATTTTATTATTCAGTATCACCTTGAATGGCTCATTGGTTCATAAAAAAATAACTTCAATAACAAGTAATTGAATAAAAAGAACTACCAATGATGATTCACAATATTGTGGTGGAAGTGGAAGGTTGCTAGCTTTGGCAATTGAACTAGTTATAATCATCTTCCCTTCCTGTTGGTCATAATGTTAATGTTCATTTCCACCTTTTGTTTTTTCAAACACTGAATGAAGTTCCATAGTTAGCAATTATGCTATACAGTGTACAAATGCAAAATAACACAAAAATATTGCAAAAGTAACATAGTGCATAAATAATAATATGCCTTTATATTATTATATATTTATACATTGTATACCTTTAAGGCTGCATAACATTTCATTCCAACTCTTCATTTTTTAGGTTGCATTAATTAATGATAATAAGCTGTACAATTCAAAACAAAACCTAAAATGAAAATTTAATGGCAGATGGACAAAATGCCAACACCACAAACAGTCTCCTGACTGCTGTTAATTAGCTCATACTTCTTACAAGATACTGTAGTAGTCATGTTTAACTTCTTGACTAATTTGGTCAGTGTCTTGTTTGTTTGTTTGTTTGTTTGGTTGGTTGGTTGTTTAAACAGATACACAGGCCAATTATCAGGGACTTATTTTAAGTATCACTTAACTGTATAATCATTATTCCAATATTTATCAGTTTGTTCATCCATTGTTGGTATAGTCCATATATGTAAATCTTAAGGTGAGACTTTCACTAAATGATTTAAGGTTACCATTTTCAGTCTTGCTGGTGAATTGACTTGTTGTGCCATTGTGTGGCTGCAAGCAAGACTCAAGAATCAGAATCTTCCCAGTAGGAAATTTGTTTTGACAGGTTGTTTTGGTTTTCCTTCCTTTCCATTTCCCCATCTCTTTGCAATTAGCAGCCATCATCTCGAATGCCTCCTCCTCATCATCAGCAGCAAGTGCAGTCACAGCAGCACCACTCTTCTCGTCCAAGAGGACCTCCTCCCTTTCAGGGGCATGGGCGACCCCTAACCCAGCAGCCCCTTCAGCCCCTCATCCCCCCACATGTAGCTCACCGCTCCCCGCCATTGCGACCCCAGATGGAGCCGCCACCCCGGATGATGAACTCCCTGCCACCCAACTTCTCACAGCATCACCAGCAGCCTCCACAGCCCAAAAACATCCACATTAACCCCCATTTCAGAGGACCCACCTCATCCTCTGTACAAGGTAGGTTAATATACAATCACTCAAAGGCTTCCTGCTGCTCTTCAACCCCTTCATCCTCCTCCTCACTATACTTTTAAATGTACTTCTGTACAAAAACCCCTGTAATTTCCAATGTTTTGTGGGTTCACCACAGTGGTGCATGATTACATTTTGTAGTTTCATTCAGTCTTGAAACCTATGAAAAATAAAGCTCTTCTAATTACATCCACAACTCACCTCAGTAAATGACAAAAAACATGATCAACTGTGCCAAGACAAAATATTGGAATATCTGTTGTGTGAAACCTTATGTGTTTTTGTGATTTTTGCTTTTGTAAGTGGTTGCTAATGATTTTACCCTTTACAGTATGAAAATAGATGATTTACTAAATATTCATATTAAAATACTTTACCTGCTCTCTTCCAAGAGCATGAATATATTAAACAAATCTATTTCTAATCTAGTACCAAACTCTCATTTTTTTTTTATTTTTTTTTTTTAAGTTTCATAATATCAGGTCAGAGTATAAAGATCATAATTGTTAGTGTAAACTGCAGTTTAGGCGCCTGATGCCATTTGGTTTGCAGCTTTCCTGAGTTATGCTGTTCTGAAAGGTGTCTGGATTAGAATGTCATTTTGTTGTTTGGTTGAATGACAAGTGAATAGCTCTCTCAGCCAGTAATGGGTTTATGCTCCATTTTTTTTCTGGCAGCATCACTATTTCATTCCCTGAGATGGGTTTATCTGCCCTGTCTGTCCAAGCAAAGATTGAAATTTTGTTAGCAAAGTGTGTGTGTGTGTGTGTGTGTGTGTGTGTGTGTGTGTGTGTGTGTGTGTGTGTGTGTGTGTGTGTGTGTGTGTGTGTGCGTGTGTGTGTGTGTGTGTGCGCGCGCACGCGCAAACCCCAATGTATGCATGTGTCAGAAATTGCCTTTGGTTATGATTTAATGTGCATGTGTTTGTATACAATATATTTTTTATTTAGATATTTTGAATATGTTTATTTAAATAATTAATTTAACTAATAGTATTATCCCAATTGTTAAACAGTAAATTACTTATATGCTTTTATTTGGCAAATCCATGTGTATTTAATATTACTTTAAGCTCCCTGGTCTTTACCCAGCAATATAAAGATTTGAGGAGAAACTCAAAGATCAAATTTAACATGTATGTTCATGGATCAGCCTTAAGCATGAAGATGTCTAATGGTTTCCTACCTATCTGCGATCACCATCCTCTATCTGCTTATGGCACTTCTTTTTCACTGACACCCACCCCCCATCTTTCTCTTTCTCTCTCATTGCAGTGCCCTTGATGCCTCCTGTTCAGAGCCAGCCCAGACCTGCTGTGGGTCCTCAGAGGTTCCCTGTGAGTAGCAGCTGCTCCTCTCCCTCCCTTTCAACTCACTTTCTCTCCCTCTCCACACGGGTAGCATCCATTTTTGTGAGGGCAATATCATTATGGCAATTAGATTGCCTGCCCTGGCCAAATACTGTTAAAGCAAATGTGTAAACAGTGATATGGGTCTGGCTGCATGGCTGGAAATGCGTGATAGGGGCTTTAGGCTGTAGACTTTTAGGGTTTGGGGCTGCAGTGGCGGGACTTAGTTAGCAACTCTTCATGGATGGGCTGGGGCTCAGACTAGCCAGCTTGGCATATAATGGAATTGTGAAACCAGGATATACTGCCAATTAAAATTCACTTTCCACAAGTTTGTGTCCCAAAGGCACGGAAGACCTTTTTTGAACGGTATTTGAATTAATGAAACATGGTGGTAGTTTGATGGGACTCGGTTGAGCCCCTTGCCTTTTTGAACCATGTATTCTGAAGGCTGAATTTCACGTCAGAGAAAAGGAATCTTAAGTCCGTGATTTCCTGAAAGAAAAGGTCCTTTATTTCACTCACAAAGAACCCATATAAGAGATGACAGAAATGCCTTTAAAGTAATTACTGTATTGAGAGAAATGGTATGCCAGCAAGTCAGCCAAAGTGCCTTAAGTTACTCGTCCTTCTATTAATGATGTCCAGACATCAGGTGGTGCTGGAACTGAGTGACATCTTTCTGGAAAGTGCATTTTATATGGATTTATGCAAATTAGTCATTGGAAAATAGCTGCATCCAATTGCATTCATGTGGATTTACAACCCTGTTGGCACATGAGCCAGGCTTTCATGCAGGAGTCAGTCTTTGTCAAAAAATTGTATATTTAGCGTTTTATACAACCTTCAGTGTCTACACGATATAATTTGTGTTCCCTGGGATCTGTGATGGTGCTCGATATTGATAGCATGGTAGCAGGGAGCTGTTTTGGCTGTTATCAGACAGGCGAAGGTGGGGTTGGAAGGGCATGCAGACAACTGGGCTGATGAACAGCATAGTGTTGGATCCCCCAGCTGTCAATCACATTTAGGCTGCTGTTGCCAAGGACACAATTTGAAATGCAGGTGACATACCAGCCGGCAACGTTCCATTTACCAGCGAGCACCTGATTACTCATGATTATCATACATTATCATCCCATCAAATTTAATTGTTAAAAGGCCGGGCGAATGGGGGTCATAGCCTCTAGTATTACTGCATTAAATTCTTGTTGGCGGAGACTGGTTTTGAAATATTAATCTCTCTTAATAATCAGTTTAAATAATGACATTCATGAAATAAAGATACCACCAACCACACCATTTGAAAATGTTGCCAGTATTGCGCTAATTTCAAGTAGCCGATACTTTTTTTGAAATCCCTTTTTTTTCCCTTGTTCCACATTTGAATAATTTTATTCTTCTCTGAAGACAAAAATTAGCAGTCACAGCCTTGACTTTTATGATTTGCGAATAGTATCAAACCAAAAACAAAGCATCTGTCTTATCATAGAAGTTAACGTGAAGCCCAGAAAGAGAGAATCTCTTCAAGCTAAAATTTCCATTTTTTATTAAATAGGTGACATTTGGCCTCTTTGAATTATTTGTCTTGGTTATCCCCTTACTGCTAAGAGGTATCCTAGCATCAGTTGCTTATTGAGCAGCCTGTTTATCAGGGATTAGAAGATGTGGGGATGAGCCACGTTATTTTAGAGGTATTATATGGACACTAGAGCTCTTATTGTACGAATCTGCCTGTCTGACCTTTTAGAACAGTGTGATTGTGCCCTCCATTGTGATCCCCTGTCTTTCTAAGCCCCTTTGATTAACTTTCTGTTAAGCAAGTTTTTGGGACTTTGGCCTTCTAGCTTTCTAACACCTCACCTCTCTAAATACCGCTACGCAGCAGTGGAATAAAGATGGATTAAGCCTCGATAGCATCTTAAGTAATTTACAATAGGCTCGAAGGAGGCAAGCAGCCCATTTGTGGAAGTGCCACGTGTTGAATAGCAGGTTAATTTTTCAACAGAGATGGATGTTTTAAAAGAATAAAGGAGACAGTTATGAGGGGGATTCAAATTCCAAGGGGGGATTAAAGGGTTGTTATCTAGTTTTCCTTGGAAGATAGATGGGGAGTAGTGTGCATGCAATGATTAGAAAGCTGTCGAACATGCGGAGTGGTTGAAACAAAGATGAGGGCACTTATCCCCTCCTGAAATACCCTTTCCTTGTTAGAGACAGGCTTTTAGAAGGTTTATCAACAAAGCCCCAAGTAGCATTAATGCGGGTTTGCTCTCGAATTCATGCTGAAGGCTTTCTTTAATATTGGCATGCATATTGATGTTTACAACTCAAGATTCTGCGTCTTTTTAATGACCCTAGCCCTTCAATTACAAGTACTGCCAGCCTGATGCAATGCTCCACAACAAATTCCCATTTTTATTAGTTTAATTTGTTTGTGATTATTAAGTTCCCAGTGTGGCCTTTAATTCCTGAGTTTCATGTTTTCCTAGGGACCGGGAGACTTCCAGCAGCATATGCCTGGTAATTTTGGTCAGCCCCAACGGCCACCACATTTCATGGAGCCCTTTAGAAACCAGCCACCCCAAGGACCCCAGGACAGAGAGCCCTTCTATATGGGAGGTGAGTCTCACACCAAGCTGGAAGAGGGCTTACAAAGTTCTCTGAGCATATTAAGCCTATTCAGCATCACCTCCGGCAGTAGGCCTATGTGGGATGCCACTAGCTTTGTTACTCGTGGTAAATGCATGTGTGTATATATAGTGGCTTCAGAGTATACTAAGCACCATTTTGCAAACTTTATTGTGTTGTACATTTATTTGACTCCAGTGTTCCATCATTGTGACCTTAATAACCCATAATGACAGACAAACGTATTCAGTTAGTGGACAGGTATTAATTAAGGTAATGGCAATTGCATATCTACATGAAAACTGACTTCCTCTCTCCCAGAATCTACTTCAAAACTTTAGCATCTAACTACAAACTGGAAATGCAGTGTGTTAAAGAAACAGGAAAGTTGACATAAAATGAGTTTATTCATGAGGTGGATACAAAGCACGCTTTTAGTCGAATACTACAAGGACAGTGGAAACGGTAAATTAAGACAAAGTGTGCACATCTGCTACATGTTTGTCAAAAACCAACCCAAAAACATGAGTCCTGCACACTTGCTTTACAACATTTCAGTCTGTTCAACCTTCATTAACTAAGTACTACATTAATTGAATCAAATGTATTACATTAAACAGTGGGCAGCAATGGTTGATGTTTTTTACATCAAATTTGTGCTAAAATGCTGTTAACGCAGACCTTTTACTCGTAAATATCTTAGAGGTAGTTATTTTAGACCAGCTATATCTCAGTTTTACAAAGGCCTTTTTGCAAATATACATGTGAGTAAAATTCTCTTTTTGAAGCCCTCTGTTGTTGTTGTTTTGTGTTTGAGTGAGAAATTATTTGCCAAGGCTTTCTATTTTAAACTTTAAACTTAAAAAAAAAACCTTTTAGTTTAGCAGTGAAAAACGTTTATTTGTCTGGACCTTGACTGGAGAGGTTATCGAGTAAGTGACCCTTCAAATTTAGATATTTCAGTTGCTGTGACAGTTCAAATTGTGGTCAGGTGCATCCTGTTTGCATCACTTTTCTTTTAATTGTGTACATATACCTTAAATCGACCTGTCGATGGGTTTTAGTTTCCATAGCAGAAATTTCCTTGTAAATCTTTAGAAAATTTGTAAAAGTACATCCAAATCAGTGTGCATTTAAGTCTACTACTACCATATGAATATTAGAGGATTCCAATATTTTCCCAGTCAGGAATTGTTGAGCCTAGTGCAGAGGCAGAGGGCACAATGTAATTAAAAGTGCTAGTCAAACCCCAAACGACCATGATCGAAATTGGCATTTTTGTTTCTGCCAGTGGATATTACAGCCACATTATTATTCTGCGTTATGATTCAGTTTTAAATCTGTTTTCATTGCAGCTGATTGCATTTTGCTTTTATCAATATGCCAACTTTTACCCTCTGGCTAGTGTAAAACCCTTTTTTTTCACAATTCCAGCACTGTTACACCATTGTTTGTGTGCACATTGGAAAAAAACGATACACAAATCAAGCAAATAAAAATTGCTACATAAAAATTCAACATATATAAGATCTCACAGTTTACTCAATATCTTTACGACCAAGCCATGAAGGTACTTTCTGTGGAACACAGTGATATGGTGGGAGCAAAGATCAAGACAATAGTCTAGAACCATTTCCAAGGCTCTTAGAATAAGACCACAGCATCCCTCAATAATCATGAAATAGAAGAAGTTTCAGTTGTAGTGTAGCCAAACTGAGTAATTGAGCCAATTTCAAGCCAAAAGGTCCTGCAACAAAACTGCTCTAGATTAGATGAGCCTCATGGCTGGGATGACGCCTTTTAGCACAAGAGAGACGTGAAGCATTGAGCCATGACAGTGCTGGAGTAGCTTCAGAACAAAGTCTCTCACTGTCATCCAATAGCACAGCCAAAGCCTTGAACCTCACAGAACATCTGTGGAGAGACATGAATGTTAGTTCACATATGCTTCCCATCCAAACCCTTCTGATATCTGCTAAAAAAAAACTGTCAGGAAGAAAGGGATTAACTATTTAAATGTTGTTATGGTGAGCTTGTAGATACATTACCAAGAAGACTGCCACAGGTGCTTATATCAAGTATTAAATTAAGGGTGTTTTTCAAATTTTTAAATCTGATTTGCAAAAACATCTCAACTATGTTTATCAATTTGTTAATATGGGTTATTGTGCATAACTTAATGGGCTAAATGGCAGTTTTTTCCATTTATAATGAAATGTATGGCATTATAAAGTGTGCAAAAAGTGAATACTTAAACTAGATTTATGAAACACGAACATACATATTTCAGATAAATCAAGACTTTTCAGTGTTAATGCAGAATTAAATAATGTTTGCACTTTTCACCTTGACAGAATTTTTTCTTTTTTCATTTCACTCTGCATAAAACCATACATATAGAAAAGGAGTTACTGGTCTATTAAAATTCGCTCACAAGACAAAAAACTGACATCTCTGTTGTGTTTTTGTTGTTTGGTTTTTCTTACGTGGGCATAGAGCGCACAGAATCAACACGGTTTCCAGGGCAGCACTTGTTTGATCACCAGGGCCCCAGCCCTCTGATGAACAACAGCAACAACCTCCATCAGCAGCAGCAGCTGCCCGGCCAGGGCCACATGGGCTTTGGCCCACCTGGACCAGCCTTCAACCAGCCCGGTCAGGGCCCGCTAGGACTGTTTCCGAGAGAACCACCAAGACCAAACCTCCCTCCCCACCAAGGTCACCAGGGGATGGTCGGCTTGAATCAACAAGGGGGCCCCCCTAACCAGCCCAGGGCTTTTATGGGCCCTCGTCAGCCATTTGGTCAGCAGGGAAACGTTTTCCCTCCTCCACAAGTTCAGTTTGGGATGCAGGTACGACTAAGAGTAAGTGATTTTTATAATGAGTAGACAGATAATGTCTATGATTTTGTGCTGATGCACAACAATTGTGTGTTGTTTCTATTTGTCTTCTCCTGATTTCCTGAAATTTCATAGTACTTTGATGTTTTCCTTGCATTTCCCCATGCCTGGCAAACACAGATTTTTCTAGCGTGAATGTATGAATTTTTGTAGATTTTTGTTGTCTGGAGAGCGATGACTAGGCTGCTTTATGCACAAATAAACTAGACTAGTTACCATATTTACCACTACTGAGGTGATGAGGGACACACTGATTCTGTATGACACCTCAGCATCATGTCAAGAGACAGAGACAAGAGCTCCCTCTAGTGATTGAAACACTATTGTTGTTGTACTACATCGATACATGAGAGCTCTGTTTACAGGTTGATTATTAACAGTAACTGTCTGTTCTAATGTTGATAGTAAGCAGTTGTAAGACTTGTTAATATTGTGTTTTTAAAACAATTAACTGGTGTGGACAGTGATAAAAGCTCTATTTCTACTAGTTATTTATGTTGTAGTTAATCTTCTTTTTCTGCTATTTTAGAATTTAATGCACGGCCCTCCTGTGTCCCAGCTTCCACATCACAACCCACTGCCATCCCATCAGCCCATGCACCAGCACCCGCACCATAGGCAGGAGTTACCCCATCATCAACATCATCATCATCAGCAACAGCTAAATCTCAATGAGCCTCGTCCCATGATGCACCATGGTGAAAATCCCTTCCGTCAACAGCAGGTACACGGTAGCCCCAGGCAGATGACTCCTCGCCCTCAGAACACCCATCAGCTCAACATGTCCAACAGGCAGAGGATGGTGAGAGATTAACTAATTAACTCAATTATCTAAAAAGCAGTTACATAGCCTCTGTATTTTATCAGTGTGTGGTCTAATTATTCCACATTTTTCTATCAGCATATTTCCTCAATAAACAAAGCACATGATGGTAAAAAAGCTAAATATATATTAAATACAGACACACAACTAAATGTTTACATTGTGCCTCGTCCTTAGAACACACCTGTCTCTAAGCAAATGCAGCAGCGCAACAGCAACTTACGGGAGCTCCCTGTAGCACCTGGCAACGCAAGCATGAACAGTGCCCGTCCCGCCGCCACCCCCACCACTCCATCCTCCAATGTCAGGCCTGTTGCCAAAGCAACACAGGGGGTGCGTCCCGGGCAGAACACTCAACCAGTGCCTGATGGTGGCAGAGGAAGAGGCCAAGTTGCTGCCATGACTCAATTGCAGCCTGGGGGAGCATGCAGGACAGTGGTTCAGAAGGAAGTCCCTAGCACACCATCCAACACAGCACCACAGGTCAGCTTTTTAACACTCGTGAAAAAAATGAAGAAAGGGGCAGCCTGAATTTGTGTGCTTAATGCACAAATGATTGCATGAGTATCAAGTGTGTGTTGTCTTTTTTTAATTTTTTTTATTAAATGGTCTGGAATGGTATTGTAAATGAGTAAATTGAGTTTTTTTCTGTTAAAAGCAATGGTGCAGAAATTCTAGGTTTTGCTGAGCTTGTTAAAATGATGAGAGGATTCCTACATTAAAATCCCAGTAATAAGGTTGTTAATGACAGCAGTCTCGTTACATTGGAAAGAACAGATCATACTACTACTTTCACCTTGACTGCATTGTGTGACCATGTTATATCATTCAGATAGGACAAAGTGGTTAATGGCTCGTTGTCCAGTAAATGGAGGCAGACATTCATATTGTCAGCATATGTTTTGTGCCATAGGAACCTGATGAGGATGAAGAGACTCGCCAGTACCGCCTGAAGATTGAGGAGCAGAAGCGTCTAAGGGAGGAGATTCTGAAGAGGAAGGAGTTGCGACGGCAAATGCAGGCTGGCGTCAGAAAAAAGGAGTTGCTGGAAAGACTTAACTCCCAAACAAACACTCCTAATCAAAGCCCCTCTCCTACACAGACTCAGCCTGTACAACAAAATCAGCAAACGCCACACCCTATACAACAGCAACCGCCACCACAACAGCAGCAAGCAGAACAAAAACAACAGCAGCAGCAGCAGCAGCAGCAACAACTACAACCACAACAACAACAACAGAGACCGCTTCCTCAGAGAACACCACAGTCATTAAATCCATCATTAACGAATCCCAGACAAGGCACCCCAGTCCCTCCCAACGGTGCCACTCGGAACCCTACACCACGTCCAAATGTCAAGGCACGCCTGCAGATGGTCAAAGGTAGCACCCAGCAGCAGCCGAGCCCCGGGCCTGGTCAAGATCTGCAATGGAATCAACCTCAACAAAATAATCAGCAGCTGCAGCAACAACTACAACGAAGGAACAGTGCTCTGCAGAATGTAAATAGACCTGGCACTCAGATCCAGTCCACTCAAAAGAGTGTACCTGTAACTCCTTCAGCCGGCCCTGGTCAGGCCCAGGTTCAGAATCAAGTACCTAAGCCTGGGGCTAAAAGAACTGTTATGCAGCGAACCAGGAGTTCTAGTGCTGAAGGCCAGCAAGTGCCACAGAAAGTCAGAGTTGTCAAACTTTCAGCAGCGGTGAGCATATAACTTAATTTTTACCCAACAACTCTAGTGTTCTGGTCCAACATTTATTTGATTCTCTTCAGCCGGGGAAACATAGTTTCATAGTTTTAAAATGAAATAGTTTTAAATGTCACTGATTGCCCTTACACTATCTATTTTGTAATCTAACACATATCTAACCTATGGGAATGACAGAGTGATGTCTGTGTCATTTTGGCAAAATTGATCTGTTAAGAATTTCTTTTCTTCTGGTTTGGGAACTGGTATTTAAGCCACAATGTCTTTACGCACTTTTTACCTTTAGAATACAGAAAGGCTGTAGGCATTAAGAAGAGCAGTATGACATTTATCTGTAGAGTTGCAGACATCTCGTGACTGCTCTTAAAGGTTGATATCCTTGTTTAAGGGCAAAGAAGCACTCTTTTAAAGATGGAGGACTTGAAGAGGGTAAAACAAGAATGACACTAACACCAACAAAGTCCAGAATTACCACTGCTGGCTATTATATACCCACTTGATAAGTTACTGCTGTGGACTTAATTACATATTAATCTTTATTGAAAAACCACAAAAGCATGAATGTTAAACATTCATACTTGTCGTTGATAAGACACATTGGTGGGATGTGATTGTATTTGAAATAAGCTCCTTTCCAACTCCAGAGGATCAAGCTGCAGAGCCAAAATTGCAGGCTGGCTGCAGATGAAGATAACTGGGTGTCAGTGCGCTAATGGAAACCTGTGCAGAGCTATCTGATGTAGCGCATCTTAGAGAGAAAAGGGGAGTGGGGTGGAGAAAGAGAGATGGAAACAGAAAGACACAGCAAAGGCCTATAGCTACGGTGAAAAGAAGATCTCTCTCTCTCTCTCTCTCTCTCTCTCTCTAGATGCTTCCTCTTCCACATTGTTCTGCTGTCATCGGCAGAAGCTTGACAATGTTATCTTCTCTCTTCTCGTTTTTTTCTTGCTCTCTCTCCTTTCTGTCATCCCTCAGTTGCTTTTTTCCATCAACTCATCTCTCAGGTGTGAGGCAACAAAAGAATGCCAATCCAAGAGCCTTGTAATTAATCTTTCTTGGTTGAGGGGGGGGCAACATAATACCTGTGTAAGAAAGTTGCCACTTTTGAGGATTTGGATTTGTATGGCTTAGGCACACAGATAAGAGGCAAATTATATTTTCATCAGGCATAATACAAAACAGCGCAAGACACAAAAGCTGAGGAGGAGGGGGGTGTGAGGGGGATGGAGTACACATCGAGCTGCTGTCGTTCCAGTGTAATGCAGCTTAGCATTTGATGGGTGCAATCAGGAGCTGTGATTTCTATAGGAGGGATTAATCCATTTACTCTCAACTGGGGACAGGTCAGAGATATCGCCCCTTTTCTTCTCCTGTATTGATCTGTCACATCTCTCTGAAGAGTCGGGGAAGAGACGACCTTCAATTCCTCCCCGCATGTCAACAGAGTTGAGCTGTGACTTTATTTGATAATGAGACCATCACCTTGTTGGGTTGATCTTTTTTCCCCACAGCCTGTGTGATAGGAATCTGACTCCAATGCTGCCACAATTTCAGTTTGCTTTGTAGCTGCGCCCTTGCATTTCCCCTTGTTGCCCAGAAACGTGATACTTTGCCCTAATGCATATTTTGAGCAGGAGTTTATTATGCCTGCAAACTAACCACCTAACACACATAATAAAGGCTGTCATCGTAGTTGAGGTGTTAAAATAGTGTTTTCCTACATCATCCTGTTTCCAGAGTGGAAAGATGCCCGAAGCCACCGGCAGCCCAGTGCAGCAACAAGGCACCTGTCCGACAACCCCACTCATCCAGGGCGTTCAGAGGAAGGTGACCATGACAGGACAGCAGCAACAGGGAGCAGGCGGAACACTGCAGGCTAGCCGAGGGGGCATGGCAAACCCACACCAAAACAGGGTATGATGCAAATGAATGCTGGTTTTCTTCTGTGCAGTGGACACAAGCAGCAGTGTAACTTATAATATAGATAAAAATTGAGCAGACTGTGGGGTAATGGCAGATGTTATATTAAGAAGCCAAAATGTGTCGTGTAAAGTTATCCTATGCCGCTGGCACTAACCTGGTATTCAGCAAAAACACCAATCGAGCAGTAGTGGTGATAAGACAGGACAGTATGCCAGGTGCAGGAGTATTGACAAGCTGAAAGCAGTGTAACATAGGAGGCTACACAAGGTCCCCTGGCCTTTCTGCACGCCTGTCACCACCAGGCTGCTGTCACAGTTACCATACTCACTGATGCTGACAGGGTAAGGCAGCCACCATGACGCTTGCATGGCTCTTCTCCCTTTATGTACCCCCACCCCCAATTCACCCACACACACACTCCCTCTACCTTTTCTCTTTTCAGGGTCTCTCCCTCCTCTCTCTCCTCCTCCTCCTGCGCTTCCTCTGCAGCTGAAGAAACATACCTCTCACTCATGAGCTCACATAAAGATATGCCATGCCACATGCATCATGTTCTGACATTGATGTTCTATGTAGAAATATGATAAGTCAATCACATAAAAGGATGGTGTGTCTTGAGAAGTGTGAGAGGAAAACAGCAGCGTTTAAAAATATTTTTCTTTGTACAGTAAAGCTCCTCTCCACCTGGCTAAATCCACCATTAATGCCACAACATGCTTTTTTGTGCAGAAAAAGGTTCAGTTTCTATTTTCGCCATTTTTCATTTTTCACTTTTCTCATATTTTCCTTCATATGTGCAATTTTTTTCTCACACCTGGCACTGGTGTAGGTTGTTGTTTCGGGCCGGGGCCGAGGTAGAGGAGGTCAAATGGGTCGAGGTCGTCCGATGGCCACCAGGCAGAGTCAAAGGGGTGCGGAGAGCGGGCGCTGTACTGTGTCCATAGAGGGCCTCTCTTCGTCTACAACTGAAGTTCAGCTGCAGAACCTTCTCAGGTCCATTGGCCCCATAGAGGTTGGTACCAGATGCCTGAAACTTGATGTTTATGTGAGCATATTTATTGTATTTCTGTGATCTACCTTTGATAGCATTTAATATTTCCATTTTGCATAACTTACATAAAATTAGTTGCAGTTGCTCAAAGCTGTAAATAATGTGATGTACATATGTCCTGTGATGAAAACATAAAACATAGACATATACTTGCAGCCACTAGTGCTGCCCCTGAAATTTTCTTAGTGTGATCCCATAGCGCCCTCTGTTGTTGTGATTAGGTAGATAGTGGGTCAATAAATTAATCAATTTCTCTTCACCACCCTCACTCCCCCTTGTGGGTGAGAGCGGTATCTTGTATTTAATTTGTGATTTTCTTTCTGTGTATTGCAGATGTTCAAAATGATGCCCCAGCAGAGGAAAGCAGTTGCCAAATTTTCCAGTCCCCAGCACGCAGCAAGTTTTCAAATGAGCTTCCACAGGTAATCAATAGTCCATCTTTTCAACATCTTTTTACGCATGCTAATTATATTATGACATTTTGTGTTAGTTCTCCCATTTATCAACATGAAGATCTCAATATGTAGTTCCTGTAAATGCTGCACTAATAAGTGTTGATTAGCATCTCCTCTCAGTGATTCAAACATTGTGGGTCAACATATTACAATTACAATTATCACACAGGCACATGATTGATTTATCCCACATTGATGTGTCGCTGATTGATGGATGAGGAGCACGCTAGAGCCAGGGAGACCAGTTACAAGAAGTCACTTTCTCCTGATGTGGGAGCATCTCATGCAGAAGCTGCGCAGCTCCAGTTTGGCATAGGAATATTTCTTCAACCCTGTGGGGTTCACATCTCTGCATAGACGCATCATTCGTCCCCTATCAGCTTGGAACAGTGAACACAAAGACATTAGCAGAGAGCATGCCTGTGTTTAACTGTGTTTTCCATTGTTTTGAAATGGTACCGGAGAGACACTGGACAGTTAATCCTACTTTAATGTAGTTTAAGAATGTTATTGTACATCTTACACAGACACATGAGTAGAATTTATCATGAGATAATGGTTGCTCCCTTTGTCAGTACGATTCATTATATCAAACATAAAGAACCACTTTAACACTGTAATTCTGATGTGACCACTTTAACAACTTATATTTAATATTATTTGCGGCTCGGTGTTTAGCTTATAGGCAGGGCTGGTTGTGGCAGACTGTGGCCAGCTTACCTATGTGGACTCCTCCTTAGCAGTATTTCTCCGTCTCTGTAGATGGCAGCATTTCATCACTATTGGAGCTTTTTTTTTTAACCTAAGCTCATTTCAGGTATGAACCTCCCAGCAGTGTTTGGGTGAATAGCACTACCTAGTGGAGAACTTGCAAACAGGCACAGAGGTGACTTGGTTTGATTATTCAACATGCATTACAATCACTAGAACCAAATTGTCACAGAATGCAGCATGAATACATTGTGACTAAGTTTCCAGTATTTTGTTGATTACGTGGTGCTTTAAGTTTCTGTGCTTGTTGTCAGATCGTCTCACTACTTTAAGTTAGTTAATTTGGTCGTTTGACATTACTCTTTGTTCTAAACGTTATTAGGTGTTTTAACTGTTACCTGCATTTCAGAAACATCTTCTATGACTTTTGGATCTATATTTTATTTGTATTTGTCTGATTATGAAGTAGTTGGATTTCTAATCTGCACTTGGTGCGCTTTAAAAGTACGTATTTATGGTTTTGGGTTTTTTTATAATTAAAAATAAAAAGTATCTTGATGTAATATTTGTCCTCTTCTGTAGATCAACAGAGAATATCTTACAGTTCTTCAGGATATACACCCACAGTTTATGTAGATTATGGAGGTAGGATTAACATTTGACTTTCTCCTTCTAGTGCAACTGATTTGAAAGTGTATGACTCGGTTGATAATTTAAAATCTTGTCACTGAAGTGCTCAGTGTATCTGAAATAGCATTTTGTAGATGAACAGAAAAATTCCAAACACTGAAGGTCCTGTTGGTATAACGTCAACATTCAGAAATTCTGGGCTCTCTCCTACAGGCATTTGTACAATCACTAATGACTGATCTGAACATGTGAACCTGTTCTTGGTAGTGCTACCACATCATAGAAAACTTCAGTCGATTTCATGAGACAACATTATCAAAATAGTGGCAAATTACACTCATTTACTTTTTCCATTATCCGATCTTTCAGACATCGTTAATCGATTTTTACTAATAACTAAAGTTCGAAACCAAACCTTGTGTACATTATTCACAAGAATGTGAGGGGGCAACCATTATCTGCGTAGTGATCATGTACATAAGTAGACTAGAACTTTCACTTGATATTTATCCTGTTATATTTCTTTGAAGTTATTCTCTTTTCTCATGTTGTATCAAGTTAAACATTTTTATATGTAAGCTTATGATTACGTGTCCAGACAAAAATCATTTTACTAGTGTTTTGTTTCGAATTGAGAGGCAAAATGGATTTAAAAGAATGACTGGACAACATTTCTGTTTATAAGATATTTGATAAAAAGTTTAAGGAAAAACAAGAAAATAAAAACATGGCCAATATACCCTGAACATGCAGGTATGTGAAGCCGGTTGAACTTTAGTCCAAAGATGTGTGGTTGTGTGTGGTGTCCACGTGTCTGGTGCCTTTCCATATGAAGTATTTACTTATTTGTGCTGCATTTTATTCATTGATTCTGTAAGTTACTGAATTTTCAATGTGCAATCTATCATACATACTTTTAAAAAGCATTTACCACCTTGGGAATAATGCACAACTTTTGAATATCTATATTTAACTAATTTTGTAAGTTTATACACTGTAGCAACAATATTACAAGAAATACTGCCTCTTGAAGATAAGGGGGAATGCCACTGAATTTAGTTGTTAAAATTATCTGCTTCATAGTTGAAATGAAAGATTTTCAACTGCTATTTAACTGTGATGTCATACTAAATGTGCTGCTCCATGTAAAAGGTTCAGTTAATATTACAGCACCCAATAGGACTTCAACACAAACGCACTAGAAAAACAAAGTTTTTCCTTTTTGTCCAATAATAATCTTCTAGCTGTGCATCTGGGTGACATCACAGGTTGTCTTTATGAAATAGGGGTTCATGTTGACAAGTACCTTCTGGCCTCTGTCCTTAAATGCATGTGTCTGTCAAAATCATAAATTGAGTGGTATTGCCCTTAAATTAGCTACTACTTGAAATAAGTCTAAATCCATCATTTTAAAATATGCTGCACATACGTACACACACACGCCCGTAAAAGTCAGTGGATTCTCAGCTACTCATATAGAGATATTGGCAGGAAAAAAGGTGTCGGAAAATGTCCAAACCCTGCAACTTCCTTCCTGATTACTTGATGTAAAACTTGAGGTTGTGTGGTTTCAAGTCTTTTGTATGTTGTACAGCTGTGTTTTACTGACTTCTTTATGTTTTATTCCTTTTTTCAGTTGAATTGATGTTTAGGTTTTTGTTGTCTAACATTGCTTTTTATTTATTTATTTATTTTATACTGTCTTTTCATGTTGTGGGTTAAAACTCGAGTTTTAGCGCTGTGGTAAATCCTGTGGATTTGAAATCGTATTGGCAATGCCAGTTATAGTGACATTGTTATGAGACTTTGGGTCTTGTACTGACAGAACAGATTCACGTTGAATCTATTTGTACCTTTAATCTTAAGGGTTTTTTTAAGATGTGTACTTTGAGCTTTTAGATACGATGCTTGATTTCTCAGAGTAATTGTCTTGAGAAAAATGCTGCTGATTTATGACTAGATTTACTGTAGGATGTTTAACTAGCAGGATGTTTGCACACTCATATGTTTGCAGTAGGGTATTCAGATCACTCATTCACGAAGGCTCGTCTGTCAGATGTTTATTGGACTTTCTTTTGCTTGCATACGAGTCTTTGATTATGCTGGCTAATGAGTAGCATCAGAGTGTTTGCACTAGCTTTAGAAAGAAAAACTCAAAACTAACTTACAACCTTTTTTAAACAGGTTCCTGTAGTGAGCAAGACTGCTGAAATAATCATTTCATGTTTTTTCTTTTTCTTCAGGTGTCATCCACTTCGACACAGCAGTCATAAATACTCATCAGTGTTGTTACCAACCTCGAAAGCACCGTTAAGAAACCATGTCAAAGGTTTAGTAGGATTTAGAAAATCAACAAATTGGATCATAATTCTGTTATTTGCTACAGACGATTGTACAAATTCAACAACGTAGATACACTGCCCAACTTGAAAGCAGCTGTTGGTTTTTGTTCATGTTTGCGCCAAGAAAATCACGCACAGACTTGAATGTTGCTTGAGCATCACCTTTATTTTTACCAAAAATGCGTTATTACATAATAATACCATTAACCGTAAGTTGTTCGTTGATAAATTCATGGGAAATACCAACACCTGAATTTTGAGTTGGCAGTTTGTTATTGCATAAAACTATTACCAGTTTGTACCTCTAATGTTAGCTTGGCCTACTTTTAGAAACCCAGTGGGTCTTTTAACACCACTTACTGCTGTTTCGAGACCACTTGAAAGACTTTTCTATCCTGCTGGTATAAAAAAAGAAATAGATCTGCTGCATGTTTATGCAACACTTGCAGAGCTTACAAGTGTTTTCTGATCAGGCTTTTTTAATACATACTTGTTTTCCTCAAGTTGTGCTTAACAAGCAAGGGGATACATGTGTCATCTCCTGTTTTGTCCTTCTTTGGTCAAAGTAGTGGTTGCACTTTGTTAAAGTTTACTATACAAAAGATAGATAGACTTGAACCAGCAAAATCCAGCTTCAGCTCTTTTTTTTTTTTTTTTTTTTTTTTAACATTTAAATATGTGACTGACAGTAGAGATAATGATGACATGAAAGGTGCTAACTGGTGGATCAAAACATCTGCTAAACTGCTGGCATGGTCCAACTCTTGTTTCACACTGGGCTGTTGGAGGTTGGAGCTGCACTGGGATTTTGTTTTGGACGATACTGTTGATGTTTGTCTCATGTGAGCACATATGATGTATGCTTGTTTTTTCAGCAGCCGTGTCCGTGATGCTTGGTGACTTCTCCTGCCTTAACTCACTCGCTTGAAATTTCCTTTACAGACAATCCAGACTGTGGCCTTGAAACGAAGACTTAACTTGAACTTGTTTCCCTCACTAAATAGATGGATGCTGCCTTCAGATGGGTGCTCCTTCCTGCCGTTGCTGTTCTTCTATCTTGCGTATATGCTAACAATTACTCATGTTTTCCCTGTTTATGCCATTGTTGAATGAACTTAAGACTTCTGTACCAAGCAGGGTGGCCAACCTGGATTTCCATTGTTTGTTAACCCTTTGGATGGAGGTTTCCATCTCTGTGATGACAGCCGGGGTCACAGAGCAGACACGTAACTCTAAAGCCGTTTTATGGCTTTCACTGCACCAAAGGTCATCCCAGCTTCTTGGCACTGATTGTTTGGTTGGATTTCCAAAAAAAACAAAAAAAAAAGTCACTGCAGTAGTTTGCCCGTCTTGAACAGTGTGGTGCATCTGACAATGACTGACAATCCAAACTGTTGAGTTTTGACTGAAGCTGTCGACAAAGCATCATGCCGTGTTTTCACTCTTCACATTGGAGTAATCATGTTTTGTGTTGGAATACTCTGCAATCACTGTGAAAGTCCGTCTGATGGTGTAAACCATAATATTTGTAAAGAGGAAAAATTATTTTACTAGAACTCTGTTGTTTCATAAGAAATGTGAAATTTGATACCAGAATTTTATGTCAAATAAACTTGTTGACATGCACACTGGAGCTGACTTGTTTTTATTGTGGAGCGGGGAGAAACATTTTGTGGTCCAGATTTTCTTCAACTCAGGTCAAAATCCCTAGTCAGACTGGACCAGTTGTCACCTGACAAACACGTACAGTGATTCCTAAACTTTTTTTTAACTAGCCAACCCTGAAAATTAAGTATTTATTTACCACATCTTAACACTGTAACGATAAAAGCAGTAGTTAGGTAGATAAAAATCTACAAAAGTCTTTCTACTGTCAGTGTCCAAACTAGGGTTGTGAAACACTGATCTGAAGGAATTTCACCTAAAGTCTTTAAACCAGCAGTTTTTTTTCCACAATGAGGTGTTGAAGAGGTTTAAAGCAGAAATAAAATGGTCTAATATGTGAAGTATTTGTTTCTATTTGACCATGTTCCCGTCTTCAGAACCAGAGCCAACATGGAAAGTCAGGAGAATAAAAGAAATGATGACTTGTTTGTTCAACCTTTTGGGTTTTAAGCATCTTAGTATCACAAATAGTGAGTCCAGCTGGCAACCACATTTTCTTTATTTTTGATGAAACCTTCATAATAATGTCCCTCAAGATCTACGACTGTGTCGTCAGTGGAGCCATTTGTCTTTCTATGAAATCCACGTTTGTAATCGGTCTGTTTCAAGTAGTTTGGTCCTCGGCCTCGGTTTATTGACGGGGAGGGAGCTAGTTGTCAGTGTGATAGCTTGTAATGGATGAGATCCTTGTCAGGTTTTCTTTTCCCTCCATCTTACCACGTGCATCTCAAGCACTCTGCTGGCTGCTGCCTGGAAGGAAGGGGAGCCCTACCACTCACAGAGCTCTCTCAGAAACCGGGAATTTTGTTTTTCCAGAATGCCAGACTGTTCGTGTTTGCAAATGTCAACATTTGTAAAAGCCGTTGTTGATCTCCAGCAGACTGAGGGCCCTCAAGGGGATTAGAGGAGGCTCTGTTTACCTGCTCTGAGGAATGCTGCCCTGCGCAGACGCTTTTGTATCTGTCAGAGACCCAAGGTCACAGTGCTGGGAGAGATGGGCTGCTTTGTCCCTTCCCAGAGTTTCCACCTCACAATATCAACAACAAAACACAATGTGGGCCAAGGAAATGGAATTCCTGCTCATGTTGCAACAGCGTTCAGAAGCTCCGGTTCACTGGCCCCTTTCACCCTTTTTGCTAAATGTGGCTGATTGATGGATTTGATCATGTTTGGATTTTAGAATAGAAATAAAATAATCATAAAAGAGATGTTTCACACACTCCATTTGAAGTCGGGTTTCTCCGCAGACATGTGCAGTTTGAAGCAAGTGAAAGTACCAAACAAATGACATCTGTACAAAGATGTCTTGGAAGCTTTTCCAAGCAGCACTAGCGCTCACCCACCGCGTGGTGTCGCCCTTGCACAAGCTGCCAAACGGAGAGCAGCACTTTTAGAAACGCTCATCTTCAGAGACAAGGAGCTCACTAACAGCACAGCACACCTCAAGAGGGCAAACCTGCGTGAGCCTCACTAGAAAGTCCCCGTGGAAATATTGCAGGATTAAAGTGATTTGCCAAGATTAACAATCGCGTAACCGAGACTCTGATTTGAATTACAATGGCCGTCAGTCCCCTGATGGAGCAGTGAGACCTCAGCCAGCAGACACCGAGGAGCACGTTTTGGGGGGGCCAAAGACAGCACTTGCGTTTCATCTGTGTGCAAGTTGGACGTTTGTTTGCTGTGGGCGAAGCTCGTTAAATTCGACACGAGCTCTCAACATTTCTCAAGCGTGCGCAAGGTGGTTTCAAAGCGCGACGCTTTCTCCATCAAGTAGCAGCCGGCCAGCAGCTGGAGCAGCTCACCTCAGATGAATAGCTACCTGGTGGATTCATAAAGATGGTTGGACCAGGGTGACCACATGAACGGGCCTCCAGCTCCATGGGCTCATCTGTTGTATCAATTAAATCAGTGGCACGAAATAATGTCGTTCTCCTTCCTATGAAGCGAATTCAGACAAAAACATGTAACAAATGCAAGTTTGAAGATTTTCTTTATCTCATTTTGTAATAAACATATAAATAATAAACTCTAGACATTTTTTTTGACACATCGCCCTGTTATGAAAGTTAACTGGTATGGTCTGACTATATAGACTATCCAAACTGTGCATCTGCCGCAGGTCATTTCTATAAAACTATTTCCCTATTACAAAATATGAAAAGAAAAATACATTTTAGTACATTTACAGGAGTTACTTATTAATTTATTTAACGAAACTGCGTTCAGTACTACTTTAACTGTTACTGAATTGTCAGAATCTGCATTTGATTTTTTTTTTTTCTCAGAGGAAAACAGAAAAAACAAAAAACAAAAACAAAACACAAACGAAAAAAGAAGCAGAGAATGCAGACATGAGGCAGAATATCTGTCCCTCTCCGACAACTGAAACCAACAGTTTCCAAAATAACACAATTCTTAATAAACCAGGCAGTACAAGATTTTCCAATACTTTCCCAACTACTGTATTTAAATTAAAATATATTCTCATATCTTACACTATTTCAAATAACGAAATGTGATTCGGTAGCGATCTGTCAAAATCTAATTTACAATTCTGTGTATAAAAATATAATTTATGGAACCCCGCGAAGTTTGTTCTCCCCAAAATATAACAGTCAGTTGCACATATGCACATATGAACATTACAACCTGTCAAAGTTAGCTCCTTTCTACAATTTGCGCTATTTTCGCTTTTTCATTTTCTTTCTTTCATTTTTTCTTCTTCTTCTTTTTTTTTTTTCTTCTTTTTTGTTTGTTTTGCATTTGAGATATACAAAAATAGATTATGCACAATTTGCTGCTCACACCGTCTCAGAATCCATTTGTGTGACCGCAGCGAGTTCAAATGAGAATAAATTATTCAAAGAGAATTTTTTTTTTTTAAGGCTCCATTCATTCTTTGAAAGGGGACACATCATGGAAAAAAAAAAGTCACTGAAATAAATATCCCAACTCCGCTGGGGCCTTTGTCTTGTTTTATCTGTTCGTTCGTTGTTGTTGTTTTTTTATTATTATTATTATTATTATTATCATTATTTTATTTTGAATCTACTCAATAGTTCGTGTGTCCTACATTTTGAGTCTCATTCTTCTCCTGCAGCTGAGGTTTCAACTCGGGTATACTGACATCCCAAGTGGATGGATCGAGTGGCTGTCCAAGAGCCATGTTCCTAATTGATAAAGGATCTTGGAGTACCAGTGCACCCCGTCGCCCTGTGCGCTGGCTTCACGTTGGGAACTGAAAAGCAGCGAGGACAGCCAATGGCCGAGCCTGACCGGTGCCAGGGCCCAGTGCGCCAGGTCGTGGTCTTCGATCACTGCGTAACAGGACGCGAGGACCTGGTCCACCACTATAGTCCCCTGCGCGGTCACCGGGGCGAAGGAGCCGTCGTGCTCCTGCGTGTAAATCCGTTTTACGGTGACGGGCTCCAGTCGGTTTCGCTCGGCGTCGAACACGAACACCTTCTGTCCCGGTTGGATCTGGCTGGCGAACGTGGCCGACATCCGCTGGTCCTTCTCGGTGAAGTTGTCGTGGCCGACGAACAGGAGGTGCGCGGCGGTCAGGGTTATTTTCTGAGCCGAGTCGGTCTCGATCACGTAGAAGAGCCTCCTGGTCGTCGAGTCTTGGTCTATGAACATTATGAAGTCGGTGTAGGTCGTGCGTCCGTCCTGATCCGCTGCCAGCACCTTGTCGCCGGCTTGAAGGTCTCTGACCGCCTTGCTGGTGCCGTCCTGGAGGGTGACGGTGGAGGAGCCTGGGAAGCAGCCGCCTGACTTTGCTGCCACTGAGTTTTCTGTTCAGAGAAAAGATGATGTTGTTAAAAACATGACATCTGAGCAAAGCTATGGGCCTGGTAGTAGCTGCTAAATCACCGTAGTACCCCCCTGGAGTTTTTAAAACACTTCACGTGAGGCTGATCTGAACAACATGCGAGCTTTGATTCGAGACAGACATCATTCAAAGAGCCATTCTTGTTTTTTGTTTTTTTTTTATTATCTTCTTGTATTTGTGTTTTATTTCCTGCCTCCACACATCATGGTGGGCCATATGCATTTTGCATAATGATGCCTGTTGGCTCCTCCATGCCAAATGCGTATTGGCTTGGCCCACGTTGTCTGAGACGAGAAAAGTGAAAGCCTTGGCTCATCTATTCTTAATTAAAAAACCCAATAAAGAGCAGCCATTGTTATTCTAAATCAGCTTGTGGATCGAGCTACTCTCGGTAAAGAACACTTACGCCTTTCCCAGCTACTCTTCCCATATTTACTCAGGTGCAGAAACCTCTATGTGACAATTCACACAAATAGGCGACTCACAACTACTATTTACCCAGTGGAGCCACTTTTCCAAGCCTCTCGAGTTGTAGATTTGAATTTAAATGAGGGCCCGGACTCTTAAATGCTTTCTGTTGTGTAACATCAATGTCCCCTCTTTTTACCACCTCTCCCTGCTTTGTTGTCAGTCTTGATGACAATAATTTTGGCCTTGGTGGAGCTCTTCACATACCAGTCTCCAGGATCACACTGTCCTACACACAAAAAGGGGGTTTCCTACTCAGAATTTGGAGCTTTTAATCTTCTTTTAAGATTCCCGAGCATGAAATAAGGTGACAACTGAAAACCAGATTTATCCCAGCCAATTCAACATTGTTCAGCCAAATCCTTTTGGTAAAGTCGCATGACCCCCAATGACACGTCGGCCCGGCCCATACTGTGATCTCAAAACGTGTGTGCTGAATGAGAAATAAGGGATTTATCAATATACATATAAAACAAAGTACCATGGTTTATCAGTCGGAGTGGAGAAATAATGTCCATTAGATCAGAGAAGGCCTGAGGGAGGTTGTTTTCCCCAAAAAAAAAAAAAAAAAACGAGTCACAGCAAATGTCTTAAGATGAAAAACTAAACAATCAAATCTCATCAACAAGTCAGAGCAATAAAAAGCTTTAACAGGAGTTTTCTCGTTGTCTGGTTTTGAGTTAACAGCGCAACGGGCAGCGTCTCATTCTGCTGCGCACCAGTGTTCAAACATGCACTGAATTAAATGAATTGTTTTTCTAGGTCACACCGGAGGAGTGCGTTAAGATTGTGACCGTGGTTCCCACCAGGAGACAGTGTGGGGCGATGTAAGATCAAGAAATAAGCTGCATGGCAAATGTTCCTAACTCCACAGGCTGCCTTCAGCCCATACACACAGTCAGGGACATATATATATATATATATATATATACATATATTTACACTTTCCTCAAACACAATCGTTAATTGAATGAAAATGTTTAGTCATTAAATTATGAAATATGCATAATGTTCCTTATATTGTTAAACCAGCAGATGTTGAAGACAGATTTGATCTCATTTCTAATGTTCCGCTTCCTGGAGCTGCTGAACAGTCCACACCAGCAAGTCTTTGGAAAACTTCCATGAGTGCAAGCAGCAAAGCGTGATTTCTATATTTCTTTATTTCTTGTTGCTTTCTGTTTCGTTTGCGTGTTTTTTTTTTTTTTTTTGGACTTTGATATCTTCACGAGATCTCATGTCATTGACTTTATTTTTGCAGAACATCTGTTGGCTCTGATTTTGCGCAGCCTCCCTGAACTTGCTTTAAATGACCTGATGCACCTGACGCGCCTGGTGATTGGTCAGTGCTCCTTCTCTCAGCCTCACGTTACACTTAACATTTTCCCTCAAAGTACAGTAAGATGAGTTTCCTCCCGCCTCATACCTGCTTTCACAGAGCAGTGGATGTGGGCTTTGGATTCATAATAGACCCAGTCGAACCCGGCTTCCACTGCCAGCCTGGATAGGGTGCCGTATTTGCTCTTGTCTCTGTCCGAGGTGGTGATGTCCACGGCTCTGCCCTCGTAGTGTAGAGACTCCTCAAAGTGGTGCCCGTCTTCGTCCCAGCCCTCAGTGACCCGCAGCTTCACCCCGGGCCACTGATTCATCACCGAGATGGCGAGAGAGTTCAGCTTGTCTTTACATCTCTGCGGGGAGGGAGAAATGGATCAGTTGGTCACCTGTTGTGTCACATTTGGGTCACAGTTTGCAGGTAGAAGCTGCTGCACAAAGTGTGGAGAGCTGCGTTTTAGAACAGCATCAGCCACCAAAGCCTTTCTAAACACACACATACACATAGATGTGTTCCCACCTATTTACTTCATGGTAGAAGTTGCTTGACGCCTCCTGTCTGCTGTATAATCATAAACAACAGAAAAACAAATCCATCCATCACCACCTGACGCCCCTGGCTGCAGCCGAACAGCAGCTCTGAACCTGGATGTGAGCCTGCTTTTCTGTGTGAGCAGCAGCGTCAGAGGGCACATCCCGGATAGGAAAGCTGCTGATGAAATATTGAGAGGGCACCATATTCGCTTCACTGGGCTATAATATATGGGTCTTTGCTCTGGGAAAGGTGCGAGCAGCGTCCCCTTCCCTTTCCTTCAGGAAGCGTTGCATTGAACACAACTTGCATAGATTAGAAATTCATGAGTTTGTATTAGGCCATGAAATGAGCCAGTCCTTTGTTGGCTGAAACTTGTCTGTTTTCTTTAAATCAATTATTTATATGCAGATGATATGAAGATCATCTTCAAGAGCAGCTGCTGCCATAAAATATCTGGAGTTTGTCCTATAAATAAATCACCCCAACCTCTCTGTGCTCTCTCTCAATGAAGATGCCTGGCCTTCTCCAAGACAACTATTCTCAACACTCAACCAATATGTCAAATAAAACATCACAAAGAGTCTTTTCAGTCCAACCGCGGAGGGAAACTTCCATTATTCTTCTCCTGCAAAGTCTCGGAAACGTGACATGCCTCCTTAAGTCGAAGTGTTTTGGCTGCTGACTGACAGACGCGAGATGTGCACGGTTGGTTCCGGGCGCGCAGAGGAAGCGTCTATGTGTGACCTACTGTCCTTTCCCCTCACGCACAGCCTCGTTTTTATGAAGCTGCGATGATCACACAGCTCGTAGAACAAGAAAACGAGAGGGTCCCCCCCCCCCCCCCCCCCCTTGCATATACATATATCAGTGGCTGTTTTATGAGGATATCACACTTGTAGAATGTGTTGCTACAGCTCCTCAAAAAGCTCCCACATTCTGAGTGGGATTGTCGGAGTCAAGAGCCGTAAAGCTTAACCTATTTATTAATTCATCAGGTCGTGTGCCGCAAATCAAGCCAAATTCTGCTCAGCCACCGTGAAGCGCAGCAGGGCGTCCCCGGACCGGCGCTTTGTGCTCGGGGTAAAGTTGTTCAACACCCGCCCTCTTAATCTTTTCACAAATGATTTGGTTAGAGGAAACACTTATCAGCTACCTGTCAGTGCAAACAAGCCGCCAGCTCATCTCTTTTTCCGACTCGTTTGCACTGGGGGCTGAGGCTGCAGCTCCACACAGAGCTGCACTAAAAAAAAAAGAAAAAGAAAAATACACCTTTAAAATCCACTTGTTAAAAGTGACACTTTCCAGTGCGGGTGATGCGGGGCAGAGCAAATAGTTCCTTTCATTCAAAGGCATTTTTTTCGTGCCACACAATCAGCTCAACACCCTAAGTTGGGTCTGGATAATTGTGAAAATAAGACCCTTCGTTTCGGGAGAACGAGCTGCTCTTATTTTGGTGAGAGTTGCGCGTTATAAGTTGGATGAGACTGACATTTCCATGTCAGCCTCCAAACGGTGCTGCTGTTAACCCAGGTCCAGACAACACTATCTGGAAATGCCTGTAAAACGCCCCTGTTGGCATCTTTCCTGGGAGTGAGCTGTGACTTAATAGCTGTTCGCGCGCTCCCTCAAGCAGCAGGTATTACAGACTTGGCCAGACTTCTGTGAACTGATTGATCAGTTCGGTAATTACAGACTAACTCGTGGAGCTGCTGCGGATACGTGTGCGGTTCCATGTATGAATGCAGCATCTTTTGTTTTTCTACAACGTACGATAACGAGGAGAGTTCCACTGAACGTGTGTAAAACTCCACGCGTCAAAGCTGCATTCATGCGTAAAACAGTGGAACCGCGTCAAGTGCGTTGGCACAGCAGAAATCACCCATGTGATAATATTAATGCCATCGGCAGCGACTACACGCGCTCTCTTTTGGATGTCCTAAGCTGGTCACTTTGCACTGGTAGTTAGAATAAGGACAATTGCACCTGCTTTAACTTATTTGGCCTCCCGCTGACCAGAGGTCACAAGTTCAAATTGCGTCTCGGGTCCAGTTAGGGGTGCCCAAAAGCCATTTTTATGCACACTTCACACACAGAGTTGGTCACCGGATGCTGAAGTGAAACCGATGATAAACCAAAAGCCACAACTACTCAGATTCTTCTAAAAATACAAAATGTATGACAGAAAACATCCACAGACTGCTCGAGGCACATTTTATCAGAGGATCTCCCAATGATTGGATATACAACTGTATGTACAGCAGGTTGGGGCATCTCTCCTCAGATTGAAGCCCTAAATGAAAACCACATTCTCTGAAATGGCAATGAAGGGAACCCGTTCTTCTTTTTATCTGGAGACACTGGAAGCCCCACTAGGATCAACGGGGGAACCCGGAACCCCACTTTGCGCATCACTTCCCGACGTGATGATCTGTGCGTATGAGAATCTATAAGTGTATGACAGAGGAGATGTGGGAAGGGCTGAGACCGCACGCACAGTGAATATTTTATCGGAGCTCGCGCTCATGCATAGTGCGAGGCACGGGTTCAGGGACTCCGGCGCGCGCCCGGCATCACCACCACCACCATCTCCACCACCGGCATTTTATTATTACTGAGCCAATATCAGCCAAGCGGCTTTAATAATTCACACTATCTGAGTGCTAAAAGTCACGCTGAAGAGACGCGGCATCCTGCAGCCTGCACAGACATCAAGGTTACATCTGGTCGATGGTTTGTGAGCTGTGTCCCGCCTATACTGAACAAACTATGAGCTCTGACAGTCAACTGGCTACACGAGGATGGAGCTCATGTCATCTTCCATGCAAGTGCATTCGCAAGAGGCACCATCACCCCCTGCGCGCCTTGCTCCCATAATTGACCGGGTTCCACCCAGTTATGAAGTCCGGAACAGTCTCAGAGAAATGTCACTGTCTTCATGCACCGCTGAATTACAACAGCCTATGTGAGAATCTGTCTCAAAGAGCCACGCCATGCCTGAATGAGCCCGGGCTGAAGCGGTGCGCATCCCCAGCTGTCTGTAACCACAGGCTGAATAAAGAGAAGGTGCTTTAAACAAGCTGTAATGTGGAGCTCAAATGTGCCACAAACACCGAGTCTTCATGAAATGTAAGGTAAAATGAACGAGTCCCTTGTAAGAGAAAGGATACAAGCTCATACAGATACAAATATAGATATGAGGAGATGGGCACATTAATATTTTAACTACACTGTCACAATCATGAAGGCCGAGTGTCCTGACTGTCCTCCTGCACATCACTTCTCCAGCTGGATTTCTACCTTCGTTTCAAGCATTCAGCCTTTAAAAAACTCCCACGTCGGTGCACAAAGCGCATTTGCTTTTACCGTGAAGTTAAAAAAGGCTCAGTGGGAAGAGTTCAGCACCGGGTAAATCAGACTTCACTTAAGGTGCGCAATCCGTCTGACAAGGAGGTTGTTGCAGTGCGCAGTGATGGTGCGTTAGGAGACGGACAGTGGGGAAAAGGGTTATTCTGTCTCCTTACCTGAGTCATTAGCCTGTCGGCACCGGTGTTCTCCTCATCCTTGAATATGATGTCTGTGTTATAATTGGGAGTCAGCTCTTTAAATCGCTCGGAGTTTCTTGTGATCTTGCCTTCGTATCTGCCGCTTGCCCCGAGGGTCTTCTCCGCCACGTTGGGGATGAACTGCTTGTACGCAAGAGGTGTCAGCTTCTTCGGGTGCCTTCTTCTGCCATACCCCCTGCCCGGCCCGCATCCCATCCCAGAGGACACCAAGGACAAGCAGATGAGACCGCACAACACGATTCTGGTACAGAGCAGCATTTCGTCCCTATTAGATCTCAAAAGAGTCGTCGCTGCTGTCTCTGCCGTCTGCCTCTCCCCGGCTCTCGCAATGTCCTTGTCTCCTCCTCTGCTTCGCTTTCGCCTGGTCTCTACCGCGGCAGGTGCAGAAACGAACGTCTCAGACGAATGGAAATAACGGGGCACATCGAAGGAGGGTCAAAAAAAGTAGTGAGGGGAATTAAAAGCCACGGGATCTCCAGTGGAGCTGCAGCCGCTTGTGTGAGGCGACCGCTTTTACTGCTTTGTATTATAGCACCGATCTATAGCAGGGGAGGGACTTGATTGGCTCGCCTAGACAAACCTCCTGATGTTATCCCACAAAAAAAAAAAAAAAAAAATCTTAAAAGATTTCTTCCACCTGAGGGTTTGCCTGTGCTGCGGGGAGGAGGGGCTGCTCCATGGGAAAACATCAATTATAAACCGTCTTTTTTCACCCGCCCATTTTCCAGATTTCACAGAAAAGACAGGAGCAGTTTGCTCCAATGTGAAGCGGTGTAGTTGGGTGAAGTGATTTCAGTGCGTGTGGAAGAACTTCCCGCACTGAATACATCTCCCAGGCAGACAAAGATGATTTCACAGTGACTCTGCACTAACTAATTCAATCACTAAACTCTCCTAAGTATCAGACTTCTGGCACTGTTTTTACTTACTTCACTAACTTACTTTTCCTTATGCCAGCGTGAAAATGATTACAAATGATTTCAAGTCTGCAGAAGCTGAACTAACAACACGTATTCATCTCTTTCTTGTCGCGACTCAAACTCCGTCAAACTTTAGTAGAATTTAAAATAGACCTGCTGTAACATCTGTGCAGTGTGCGCACGTCGCACCCTTCAGCGTCTCCAGCTTTGTGTCAGAGAACACGTTTTAAGCTTTAAATTATTATCATCTTCCATTTCAGAGGTGTACTCCAAGTCTGTCCCACTTATTTGAACCAGCGTGTAAAGGTGTTGTTTTGCCTGCACCTGTCAGGGCAAAGGATCACCCATAGGCTCCCTGCACAGTGTCTTCCTTCCAAAGTCCACTTCATGGACAGATTCAGCCTTTGCTACTATAGTTCCTGGCTCTACTAATTGTAGGCATACCGTCGTTTCACAAAGCATTCATACTCACACTAATCTCTTTCTAATCTCAGTCAGTGTACTCTCAGTAACCAGAGCCTCATTATGGAAACGTGTTTTTAGAATTGAGCAAATTTAGCAGAAATCCACATCTCAAATGTCTCATTTGCTAAATCATGATGAAATCGTGATTCTCTGTGGGGACTGTCAGGTGCATGTGTCTGTTTGTTCTCATTTTCCTTGAGTCCACATGTGGCAAACTCTGTTGGCTGTGTACACTACACATTGGAAAGACACACGTGAGCTTATAATATAAATTTACGCTTTATATCAGGACAAAAACCATGACATGAGCTCCAAGGAACTCTTTGTAGACCTCTGAGCTGAATTTGTGGCAAAGCGTAGATCATGGCAGGGATATGAACCAAATTTGGAGCCACCAGGACTAGAGTTTGTCATATGACCAAACAGAGGAACCAACAGAGCCTCAAAAGTCTCTTGCAGAGATCTGAGAACCTGATGGAAAGACTCATCTCAACCATGCTCCAACAGGCAAATGACTTGCTTGGAGTTTGTCAGAGAGAATATGGTCTGATGTATGTAGGTGTGTAGAACACAGACTCCTGAACATCAGGCACTATAGGTCACTTAGCTAATGCCATACTGACATAGGGTGGTGGCAGCATCATGCTGGGTGTTTATTAGCAGCAGGGGGTCAGATTTTATAGATTAAATGCAGCCAAACACAGAGATGAAGCTGAGTTAAAGAAGAGCTGCTGTAGAGACCTGAGAGTGAGGATCAGGTCTGTCAAACACATGTTTGACAGGACAATAGAATAAATGTGCCCACTAATCGAACAAGAAGTGAAGGGCTCTGGATATTTTCTGAAGCTGTGTCTGTGCACAGTCACTGTAACTACTGTAAATCCTGTCCTTTAATGGAGAGGGAGCCTCACGGCAGCACTTTTTCAATCCATTCTGTGTGATGCCTTTTTTCCTGAATGTTAAAATACACTTTGTTTCAATCACCAGCTTTTATGAGTTGGTTATGTGCTTGTGGTTAGATCCAATTAACAACTAGTTCAGTCTTGGCAGTTGATTGAACATGTGTGGCACCAGCACACATGAAACGCTGCCATATCTGCACTGAAGCCGTATCAGTTTAGACAAAAACACATCTAGGAAGGAAATTAGTTGTGTGATAACAAAGAGTAATTACAGGAAGAGGAACTGTTTTGGAACAACTTTAGCTCTCATCACGGTCTGGCAAGTGGTGCTCCGGTGTGCTGGAGTGAAGAAAAATATATACCAGCCTTTGGTGTGGCTTCAGTCTCATGAAACCTCTCTCTGGCTGACCTCCAGTCTGGTGTTGCTGTGTCTGTGCCAGGCTTGTCGCACCACAACCAGGGCAGGTGAAACTACCTGCAGCTCACTGAGACCAGAAACATCTAGTCCTGGCCAAACGTTGGCTCGCACATTTGGCACTCAGCTGCATAACCCCGATGAAAAGTCGCCTCTACTGGTTTTCAGTCCGCATATCCCCTCTGCTGCACGTCATGGAGATTCCCGAGATGTCTTTAGACACGTGTTAGCGCCGTTCTCTGCAGAAATGCTGTTCAAACACAGAGCTGACAGCAGCTGTGTGGCGTCCTGGGGGGCACCAGAGGCACCGTTTGGCCCCAGGTCAAAGTCTTAGTTCAGGTGTCACAGGTCTGAGATAAAACCTGGCATGCCACACCAATGCTACAAAACCTCAGAGTCCTCAGAGGTCCCCACATCCCCGAAATCTAAGATTGTAGCAATGACAGTAGTAATGATGATCATGGTGACTGTGAGGGGTTCTGTGGGAATTAACCAGGGGACAAAATGTGATGCAAAGTGAAATGAATAATGCAGAGATTGCAATAAATAATGCAGTCCAAAGAGCAAGGTGTGCTGATATGACAGGATGGATTTGAACTTGAGTTCACTGGGGCAAATAGTATTTGCAAACATTACACTTCATTGTTTGATTTTGGCCTATTCCGGTGCTTCACGGGTGGAGCTTGCATCGATGGGGAACGGAAATCACAGCGGATAGTTTAAACAATGAACCCAAGCACCTAAGGTCAATTGAACATTTAATTGAAATCTTGTCTGGAACAACACCTGATAACGAGGGTCAGCGCTGGGATAAACATCTCACCAGACTGTTGCAGGGTTAACATATAACCTTTCTGGATAATTCGACACTTCCCCTTCAGCGCCAAACATTTTCAGTTTGCCTAGGATTGGCAAAAAGGATTTTATAAACCAAACAGCTAAACCACAAAGTGCATAATCCTGTGATTCAAGTTAGATCAAGCAAAGTAGACATTTTTACCTCACGACAGCGAATGGGTTTTTAGAGACTTGTTGTAAAAGACGTCGCTACAAACAAATCACTTCTTCTGGTCTTAGACACAATAAATAACCAGAAATCAACGTATGTGCGCCACAGCATGCTCCTCTTTTATTTACTCTGACCCTTGTTGTGCATGTGAAGGCGACTCAACAAAACTGAAGCTGAATTTATGAACTAATTCTGGAGGGATTGAGGCCATTACACAATTCATAATAAGAAGCCTGTTGCATGTGATGCTTAATCCAGTGTGAGGCGTGAAAACGGCCAGTGAGTCAGCAGGTTCTGGCTCCTTCCTCGTTCCATCAAGACCCCAACCCCCCTCCCCCCAAAAACCCAGTCCCCGTATCCACTCGTCAACCCTCCACCTTCTCTTCAATAGCTACATCAGGTCTGTTTCACCGTCTTTCTTTAAAAAAGCTCCTTCTTCAGCCTGACATTCGAGGGAATTAAGAGATATGCTTCAAATCAGACTAAATCCACACCCATGTTTGATTTCTTGTGCCACAGTCTTGATCAAGCACGAGCGAGATGCAACTGGTAGTGGTTGAGCAGAGTTTTACCAGTGTAAGTTCCCCCAATTACTGCTTTAAAGCCTCCTCCTGTCTGAATGTTTTGTAACATTGTTAGACGGATTAGGACTACAGAATGATCACGCACAAACATATAAGTAGTGTCAGGCTTTTTGTGTTGTTTTCCTTCGCTGCAAATAGACTTCCTTTCTTTGAGTTCGACAGAAAGCCGGCCCACCACAACTCATTGTGGTGTGGTTGTTTTTTTTCTTGCAGGTGGTGTCTGCATTCAAACCTTTATCCTGTTCTGAACGTTTGACAAACAGTTTATAGTGTGGACATGTTGCCGTCTATCCGGTGAACATGTGTAGTCCTTTATCAGTATAATAAATCTGAATAACCCTTGTCTAAATGGTTTATCTAAGACGCACGCATGGAGCATTATGAAGGAGCAAAGAGTCAAAATTCAGCTCACAACATATTCAGGCTACTCTATCAAGCACAATGGAAATTTCACAATACAGTATCTGGAATCGCAGCCCTCAGCGTGCCCCAGAGTCTGTAAAGGCATTTTATTTGCACTCTCCGGCCGCTCCCAATACTTAAACATTAAACGCCAAGGCTAGACAGGCAAAACCACTTTGAACTGCAGCGCAGGGTGAACTCAGTGGGAGGGGAAGGAGGTGAGTGAGTGGAGAGCGGGGGGCTGGTGTGCGCACGATCCTCCACCAGGTGAGTCAGTGAGGGCTGGAGTGCCGTGCAACACCATCACCAGCTTAAGCAACGGTCACAGAGAAGGGAAGGGCTCAGAGGTATTGACAAGTGAAGTAGCTGTGAACTGTCAGACATTACTGTGCTGAGAGTTTCTGAAAAATACCCCATAAGAATTTACACCCAAAGTGTTCGTGTCCACATGATTTCACTTCACTTCTGTCCACATGTTTATGTGCCTATTGTGAGTTAGGAATAAAGGTAATGTGCCTCTTGTATCTGTAAAATAAGAAGCTACAGTCAGTGGTTGGTTCACTTAGTTTGGAATAAATGGCTCTGTCTATGGTCTTGTCATCACTGTGAGTTTGACAGGGAACAAATAGTTTCTACAAAAGGTCAATAAAACTGGTCTAAAATGTTGCAATAATCCCAAGAAAAATTTATTCTATTTTTGTTTGTAAATATTGAGCTAGTGTTTTCTTACGTGTGACACAGCCTGGATAGCTGTGTTCACCTGCGCCTTTATGCCACTGAACTGTTCCTTTAACACTACATTGTTTTTTTGTCAGCCATAGAAATGTCTTTTCCGCTCATTGTAAACAACCAGATTGCCACTTTATTTGTCTGTTATTGTAAGTCTGAAATGCTGAAGGGATCAAATGAATGCGGCAGTGACTACGACACTAACTTTTAGTCCTAGTCAAACTCCCAAAAAGTTGGATCCTACAATTCCCACAATCCCATCTTGGTAAACTCTCACACCTCAGATTTCAAATTTCTAACCTGTGCTTCACGTTAATAATTTAAAGTTTCAGACCTAAGTGATAACCCTTATGACATAGCTATGACACCATCAGGGTTTACATAGCCTCATTTGACATCTCAAAGGCCATTGTACAATTTCCACAGGTTTTCCTTGAGACTGTTTTTGACGTGTATCAAAGGAACGCCCTTTAAAATAAGGACAACTCTTTGAGATAACTTAGTTTCATTATTTTAACTTTACGGACTTTATAGATTAGTAATCTCCACTGCTAAATGTAATTTCTCAATCAGTGGATTTAATGAAATCTTTGACAAAAACTACATTTTGTGTTAAAAAATCCATAGATCAACAAAGTTACATGAATCAGTTTGAATCAAAATACGTCCAATGAGTCAAAGGCAGAAAGTTGTGAAACAGTCCATGATTAATCAAAATCAAATGTGCCAGCAGTATCAGCTATGCAAATCCGCTTCTTAAAAATGAGCAGTCTGCTTCAACACGAACTCTACAGCACTGGCTTTCATTAAAGTGAGGACACTGATTCTATCTCTCTGATGAACCCTAAGTGCTTAGAGTGTGTGCCATTGCACCCCGGGCTATGAACGTGGAGGTTATAATTCCCTTCTGACTAAAATGAGTTGGAGGAGCACAACAAACAGCAGGAAAGCTTAATCACGGCCTCTTAGCAGACTACTACACTACCCCATGCCAACCACACAAACCACCTTTGTGTTTGATAGTCATTTAAGATACGTGAACTTGCTGCTTAGGCATTCCTCTCCTCAATCAGCTCTTTCTCATCAGCTTTGTTGATATCTCTAAATCATAGTCTCTGTCATCGAATCGATACCCAGATGTTTGATTTAAGCAAATTTTGACTTGATTTGCTACAGATATCAGTTTATCAGAAAAGAGGAAGTGGCGTCAGTTTGTGATAAATCAAAGCGGATAGTGATCGCTTCCACAGCAACCTGTATCCTTCCCGCCTTCCCGTGTGTTCATTCAGACTTTACTAATCCAGGATATTGCTGCAACTGATGAAAGTTATTGCCTGGAAGGAACAAGGAAGCTGAACAAAAGTGACACTGCCTCACATCTCATCACGAGCTGCGGCTTTCGGATGGACACAGATCTTTGTCAGCTGGATATTTTGATGGCACCTTAAAGTGAAAGCAGTGGTACATTTCGTGTTGAATGCTGTGGTCTACACAGTGATCGATGACCTTTGTGGGTAGAGAGGGGAGAAACCCAGTCACACAAGTATTTGACATTCATATTGTATTTGTTGGTTTATTGTGAAACACAGTCTGCGGATTATTCATAACTAGCTGCTCAAATAAAACAGCTACTGCTCCTCCTTTGGATGATTGATATACAGACAAATACAACTCAGACTGAGTAATCGAGTTCTCAGGGTACAGTTAGGGACTCAAAATCCTCCATGTTACTCATATGTTCTTTGAAAAACCTTTATAAATTACTATTTAAATTGAATTTGATTGGTTTGTTTTGCCATTAATAACCAAAATGTATAAGAAACATGAATAATGGTAAACACAACATGATGATGATGCATCTTCTAATACATTCAACAGGATATTTGAGCAAACATTCATCACCACCTCTTAATTTGACACAGTTTCTCTTTTTTTGCTAAAAGGAATAACAACATGGAAGTGACGCTGAAGTAGGTTGCTAACCACCCTTTTCTATCTGAGAGTGAAAAGTGATGCATCTATTGAACTTCAATCCAGACAAGGGAAGAGGTAGATGTTCATCCTGTCGGGACCCTCCAGAATCAATTCATCTGATCACAGGGTAATGGACAGAAAGTGAATCTGCAGTTAGTAGTTCTCACAAGCAGCTAAATGTCAAAACATGTCAAAATGTGCAAACTGACAAACAGTCCACTGTCTCCGAGTGGGCAACTTTGACTCAGTGGATGTATGCGGAGTACGCACGTGCAGGGGCGCGTGCATGTCTGACAATAGCAGCCCAACAGGAGTTTATGAGGCAAATGAGTGACAGAGCAGCCTGTCTGTGTCAACACAGTATGAAAGACAGTCTGGTTGGGAGCTGAGCGCCTCAGAGTGCCCAGGTGAGGAGCGAGCCGGGAGCCAGTGTTGACGGAAAATGTCAAATGCTACTCCGGAGGACAAGTCTGATTAGCACCCAGATTGCGCTGCACTTCTCGTTCGCACCTTGGCAATGATCCCTGTCGCTCACATCTTGACACCCTGAATAACAAAATTCCCTTTACAGATATCTTCACTCAGTTTTTAACAAGCGGGAACCTCCTGAGAGATTTCAAATGAATCATGGAGGGACCAAATGCCTCCATAGCAGCCTGATAAAAGGCAGCCAACCTATCAATCCCTGGGCTCTCATACTCATCTTTATGATTTGTTTAGGTGCCACGGTTGTACGGGTTCTCGGTTAATTATCTTACATAGCAGAAGTTTCTGTTTGTTTTTATTCTATTTGAACACAGTGCACATTTGTCTATTTACACATGAAGCAACATGACCATTTATTTGGAATGATGTGTTTGGCAATCTGACCAATGTACATCTAACATTAAGTGTCATTTAGCTAAGTTTTGGTCTCCACCAATTGCTAAAGAAAACTCTGTAGCCGCTAAAAGCTCAAATGTGCTTTTCACATTCTTTCTCAATCCACCACAGCTCACACAGTCTAAAGAGCCGACTGCTTCTGGAGCTGGAGCTAATCCTGTAGTGGTGCTGCAAACAAAATCCCATCAACTAACTAGGCTACATTTAAACAACACAAACAAGAAGCTGGAGCACTGCTTTAGGTGAAATATGTGGAGAAGAAGGGGCTGCATGGACATGGCAGAGCACGCCCCAAACATCCTATTTCCCAGTGTTATCACAGAGGGTCCGCCTTAATCGTTGGCCACACAGTGGTCTTGGATGTTGTTTCACATTTTCAACTGGACAGGATAAGGTGTAAGAGGTGAAAGTCCAGTCAAGCCTGTATCTGACAGCTCTGGCTGTAAGTGACCTTCCCCCCACTTCCTGTCTGCAGGTGGAAAACCTCATCCTTTATCTTTACTGCCCTGTCAGGAGCAAAGGGAAGAGTTTATAAGTTAAAAGTTTTTTTTTTGACTGTGCTACTGCGGGGTGGAGAGGTTTATAAAAGGCTTAGATCACAGGGGGATCACAGAGGAGACTGTGCAGGTGTTTGAGAAGCGTGTTGAAGGCTGTTTTAGTACCATGCACATATGAACTTAATATCAAATCATACATTATCTTTTCAGCTTTGTGAAGACTGTGTACTATTTACAGATCAAAAGCACAGGAAACCAACTTGCTCACAGTGGGGACGGTGCTTACACCTTGCAGTACAGCCAATCTCACAGAGATTATCTCGCTCAAGGCTCTTATTATTTAATAGTAGCACAAATTGATTATTGTTTAGTGCTGCTCAAATTGATGTTTATACTCTGCTCTTGCAGTAAAAGGTGTTTTCCCACCGTCGAATCGTTTTGTTTCTCGAACAACCTTATCTCACTGCATTTCCCATAAGATGAAGCCACAATACTCATAGTATAGAAATATTTTAGTAGCCACGTGGGTTCCCGCTGTTTTACTCTTTTTAAGTGTTTTTGTTCACTGTAGACGCTCTAGACTCCCTCTGTTCACCTATAATCTCACCAAACTATCAGAAGCCAGCTGCCGCTGCTGCAGTTTTTGGGAAGGTCGGGTCTGGTGTGAGACTTCACCACATCCTCTGCTTGCGTAGCTCCCTGAAAACTGACAGGGCAGTGTGTAAAAACTCACCCACTCGCTACATTGTCAAGTAAGCTGCCGACCAGACTGGAGCTCGGTGCTCAAAAATGTGATGAATTTAATGCCCTGAATGCTTTTTCTTCAAATACATAAACCTAGAGACACAGAGGTGAGTGTTATTATCTTAGCAGCAAGTAAGAATTAGGCTTAAAGTAGCTTTTATTACAACATAATAAGTAGTAGTGACTTGCTCTAATCAATAGTTTGAGTGCCTTTGTCTGTCTGCCTGTCTGGGCCATGGTTGAAACAATGCTCAAAACATCTTTACGTGTATATATATTAACAAGCAGAAACCCCCTGAGAAGCTTCAAATGATTCATGGAGGGACCAAATTCTTTTATGGTTGCTTCATAAAAAGCTGCCGAACAATCAGCCACCGGGTTTTTTCATACTTATTTTTTATGATTTGTTTAGCCGACGTGGCCGTGTGGGCTCTGGGTTAATTGTCTTACGTGGCAGGGGCGTCTGTTTGTGTCCCATGAGGGAAAAGGTGGGGCATTGACCTGCACTGAAACTCCTTTGATGTCTGATTAGTAATAGACAGATTAAACAGACTGACAGATACCAGAAATAGATAGATAGATAGATAGATAGATAGATAGATAGATAGATAGATAGATAGATAGATAGATAGATAGATGCAGACATCATAACAGGCTGATGGTATCACTTTTGGGTGTGTGTGTTTACAAAACAGTCTCACACCTCTTGCACAGGGCTTATAATAACCCCAGAAAACGGAAGCTGTCTATGTGTCCGAGGATTGGGCAACACGACATTATATTGTTATTACGTGTCTTTGTTTGGTAGATTAGGGCGTGCATAGGAAGACAGCATCAGACAGCATCTGAAGTCACACCACACACCACAGATGAAACAGGTGTAACAGCTTACAGTTACTATCATCGCCAGCCAAGTTACATCTTGCAGGGTAACACCGACACAATATGCAAAAATGTGATGAAACAACTTGGTTTGGTCTGTGTCGTCACTGACCTCAAGTGTTTTTTCTGTGATTGCTTGCTTTGTTTGGACTGTGTTTCATTGTGCTAAGCTTTGTTTTATGATTTTTTAATGTGTGTCAGAGTCTATCAGCATTTTACTCATCTTTAGCATATTGCAATGTATTTAGATTAAATCCATTACTGACTCTCATACTAACCCTGTTTTGGTCTCCACCAGTTCCTGGGGGAAATATCTGCTAAATATTGCTCTGTGTTCCCTTTCTAGTTACTAAGTTGGTCTTTCTATATCACACTATGGCTAGAAAGCTGCCTGCTGCTGCTGGAAACAGTGAATTGTGAACTGCACAGTTGGGTGATGCTGCTCTATGCACTGGTAACTATGACTGACTGTTTTCACTGTTCTCATTTTATTCCTTGCTAATTAAAAGCATTGCGTAGGAGCTTTATGTTGCCGTGAAGTCACCTGTAATGTCATTATACTGTACTTTCTCACTCCGCCACAGTTCACACAGTCTAAAGAGCTGATTGGTTCTCCCTCTCAATGTGTCTGTGCACGGCTCCGTAAGCTGGGGCTAATCATGTGGTGCCACTGTAAGTAAACCCCAACAACTACATGTATTTACTGTATAGAGAAAAAAAAAAAAGGAAACAGGAAACTTGAACATAGCTTTAGGTTGAATATATGGAGCAGGAGGGGCCGCATGGACACGTCAAAACATGCCCCAAACATCATCTATCTTTGTGTTATCATAGTAGATCAGACTTTATTGTTAGAAACACAGTTGTTCTGGGTGTTTTTTTATGTACATATTCTCAGCAGGACAGGGTTTAGGTCCAAGAGGTGAGAATATAGAGTATAGAGACTTCCGGTCTGCAGGTGGAAAACCTCATCCTTTATCTTTACTGCCTTGGAGAACAGCTGCCCCATCAGGAGCAAAGGGAGGAGTGTATGCATTGAAAGTTTTTTTTTTTTTTTTTTGACTGTCCTACTGCAGGGTGGAGAGGTTTATAAAAGGCTTAGATCACAGAGGAGACTGTGCAGGTGTTTGAAGAGCAGTAAAGGCTGTTTTAGTACCCTGTGCATATGAACATAATATTAAATCATACATTATCTTTTAGCTTTGTGAAGACCAGGAAACAGACTCGCCTACAGTGGGGACAGTGGTTACACCTTGGAGTGTAGAGGAAAAAACAGATTTATCTTCAGCTCGTCCACTGGTCTTGCCTCTGTCAGTGTGTTTGTCTGTCTGCCTGTCTGGGTCAGGGTTGAAACAACAAGTAGTGTGACGCACATCAGGCCAGTGAGGGAAGCAACATTGCACATATAGGCTGATCAGCAGCGTCTCGAAGCTGTCTAACCTAATCGTGACCTGTACCAGTGGTACCAGTTTAATTATTAGTGGATAAAAATCACCATGATATATTCTCATTCAAATGACAAAGATTTTACTCTGGTCTTATCTTATGTGCCTTAATTTCTGCAGCAAAATAAATGTCAATACTTAAACATGCACAATGTTTATAGTCTACTTTGAAACACACACTATCTTTACATGCACACTTATTCTCTACAGAGAGGAATCACAGGACCCTGTGCTACATTTAACATATAGGCATTGAAAAATCTCCTCAATCTGAACTTTTTAGAAACTAAGAAATCAGAAAACACTTTTGTCTAATTGTTTTTTAAATGTTACATAAGTACGCAAGGTCATAAAAGTAATGAAAGTCAGAATTCAAACCTGGAAATCAACAGAGCTGCTGGAGTTGTAAGGCCTTCAAACGACAGCACTGAATAATAATAATGTGAAGATCAGCTCTGTTCTGATCCCTAAGCAATGTTAAGAGCCTTATTTTGCATTGAAAAGACATTTCAGGCACTAATACAAAAGTTGCAAGTGAATAAAAGTGGAGGTAATGGAGGTGGATCGATCTCTAGAGAAGTTTGCATAAAATCATCTTCTGATAGTTCTGTCAATGTTAAAAAGGTGGTTGTTAACAGCTTGGAGACAGACTTTTACTGAGGCAAATGCTGCAGCGTTTAAAGCACTTAAAGAGCAGTGAGTGCATCAAAGAAAAAAAAAAAAGAAATAAAAGACTGAGAAAGCAGAGAGCGAACAACTTTATTAATGCAGTTATGATCAGTGTGCAGCGGCTGTTCTCGTTGTAGAGTGGGTGAGGAAGCTGCCACGGTGAGAATATAGACTTGTCCCCTGCTGTTCACCATAATTTCCTTCCATCAGACGTCCTTACCTCGCTTCTGTATATATCACTGCACCTGAGAAAAGAGGAGAAAGAAAGAGGGTAGCATGCAATAAAAGAAAAGCGAGGGGAACAGTAAGGATGCATAAAGACAAACACTTATTTAGTTTGAGTCGGTTTGTCTCAGTGTATTTTAATGAATAAGAAACACTTTCACAGTTCATTCACACAGTTTGTCAGAGTCTTGTTTTTCCTTGTGAATGTGGAGGATCAGTGTTTGAGAGGATCAACAGATGATTTGGGGGCCAATAGGGGGCACTGGGGGCCTAATCCATGCTTGTGGAGCAGGCAATAGTTACACACACACACACATGCCTTTCCTTGCTGTTACGCTGAGCCTAGTTTGAGCCGGTTAACTGGGAGAGATAAAAACTCCATAACCCTTGTGTCATTTGCAAAGATTAATCTGGGTTAAAGTGGCCTCTTGCAATCAATCTTCTGTGCTCTGTGAGACCGTGGACACGGCTGCCGCTGTCTGAACCATCATCAACGAGTCAGTGATGTCTAATCAGGGCTTGATTGGCACCCTGGGTAGAAACGGCCTGTAAATCAATCAGATGTGAAGTGCTTGTTCGAGGGCTCTGTCATCTCTCTGCAAGTATAAATGCTGCTGTTGTGCTCCTGTGAGGAATCACAGTCATCTAATACTGCTCGTTTCTCTACACCTTGTGCTGTTGTAACAGTTTTTAAAATAATCAGCTCGTCTTCATCCCACCAATTATATTCCTACTCTACGTCTGTGATGTATTTGCAGTGGTGAATTATGATAAAGCACATTGTTGTCATCAATTATCCTGCAGAGAGAGACCGACCTGCTCTCCTTCTCTACCTCCTGAGCAATGGTAACCAATGGAAACAGTGCAAGGCTAACATTTACCCTCACTCTTTTGTGTGATGTGATGAACAAAGCACAGTACCATACTGTGAGAGAGAGAGAGAGAGAGGGAGAGAGAGAGAGAGAGAGGGAGACGAGGCTCTGCAGAGACTGAACTTTTGCAACTAATGTACCTTGTGAGTGTGGTGACAAAGACAAATTGGCCAAAGAAAGAGTGGGGGATGCTTCAACAGCAACCGACCCTCCGACACCAATTAGCAGATTGATTACGCGCCTGAGAGAAGCGGACGCTTGTCAATCAGCGCCACACAAGGCGAGCGACAGGAAGGAGCAGCATGGATGTACCTGGAATGTTAAGGGAACAAGAGGCTGCTCCAGGGGATCCATACAGAGGCACTGATCCATAGGACTGTGTAGCGCTCAACACTGACACACTGAAACAGCAAAGGTGCAAATACCACTATGCCACATGGGAGCCTGAATACCTGAGCAAACTCAAATACCTGTATGACTGGAAGCACACAGGCCTGTTGTGATGGCTAGCCATGCACCCAGCTTCCTGTACTGTATGATCTGAGCGAATTACTCTAAACAGTAATCATGCAAAATGAGGTGTTTTTGTGTGCATGTGTGCGCACGCATAGATTATTTGCACACACGTATGTTCTTGGTTCTGTTCATGCACACACACACACACACACACACACACACACACGCACACACGCACACAGGCTGCCACATTATCCATCAACTCCCAAGGGGCTGGGCAGTGCTTTCCTCTGGATGGTGACAGTCCTGTTCACCTTCATTTAGCAAGGACACACCGGCAAGGACATAAAGTAAATAAATGCCAGCTTCTAAATTTAGTGCTGCCTGACAAACGCAAAGGTCCAAAGAAGTAGAGAGAGTTCTTCTTTTTTAACTCAGGTACAAGAGACTGCAATAGCTGCCGCGTGTGCAGGTTCAAACCAGGATATCTGCACACTGTCAATAGCAGAAACTCCAACAAGTGCTGCAGCTAAATTTGATACATAATTTCTCAGACAAGTCAGTTAAAGTCCAGACAGCTCGATCCTCTTCAATGGGGCAGTTAAACTTGAAGAAGATAAGGGCACAATTAGATTTGGCTGAAGGAGGAGAGCCCGCTGGTTCCCGATTCTCTGCCTCCCCCTCAGAATATATAGTCCACAGTCTCTTTTAAAAGGATGAGATGATGACATCACCTCCATATTCAGAATACCTACTGCATGAAAGAATGGGAAAAAAAAGGAGAGGAAACAGAAACCAATTTGTTAGATTAAACATTTCCCATGCAGCCGCATGATTTAGAAGGTCTGCTGACCGCAGTTGCACAAGGCTTTACCTCCCCTAAGACACAGCATTCTGTCAATCTGGCCCAGCCAGAAACTCTAATTATAGGCTGCAGACGCAAGAAGGTCAAAAGCTTATTAAAAGTCAAGATTAAAATTCCCAATGCATATTATAAGCCACTTCCTCCCCTGACTAGCAATTATTTGCTAACTCATGGCAGTACAATGAGCAATATTTCTCAGGAAGAGAGAGTTATGTGTGAGGTGAACATGAATGCGTCTGTGATGGTGATAATTGTGTTATAAATTATATTGCTGCGAGTTATTTGACTTTGCTGACATCGGGTTGCACCTGTCTACTTCCTGGTCATAAAAAATCATTCATATCACTTGAAAAGTTTTTGTTCTGTAATGTCGTGTCCTGATCTGTCCTCAGAAGTCTTGTGCACAGATGTGTATTAACGAGCCTAAAACAAATTTATCTGACGTTTTGTTTGACAAAATAGTCACGTTACTGATAAACTACTGATAGAAACCTGTGTAAATATGATCCAGAGAGTCAGAGAAAAGGCAGCAGATCAAAACCCCATGTTAATTTCTACGCTTTTATCTATTACATATACGTGATGTTGTAGTATCTTTTCCAACATCATCTACCAAACCACAATTTTAAACAAGACCTTCACATACTGGCTTAAACCAAATATGTTTTTACTATCTAATGGAGATTCCCACTACGTAGTGGTGATGTTGCCTTGAGAAGTGTATTTCCAGTTTAACCTCCAAATGTGTTGCTTTTAACCATCACACTCTTTGACTGTTGCTGATTCTTACTTTTATTCAAATTTGTTTAATTTATCTCAGACTTCAGATATTATTATTATTATTATACGTATCCTCTGTAAGACCTGTAAAGGTAATCATTGTTATTATTTTTTTGGCTTCACCCAGTATGCGTTTGGCCTGACATGGTTTCTAATCTGTCTCCCTGATCACATCTATCACGTCAGATCATTTTTTTAATCCAAATTGAAGCAACACCAGCCTGTCCCTGTGTCATCGGGGTTTTCTAAACTGTTATCCGAGCGAAACCACTTTATTTATAGCAGAAAATGTAATGCACCTGAAATCTCTTTTAGAAAGCATAAATAAGAAAGCATCTCTGTAAACTGTGATGGATGCTCACATCAGACATTGCTCAGTCTTGTATGGATCTGTTATATGATGAAAAATAAGCCTGGCTGTGGCCGTGAAGCAGAGCCAGTTTTTTAAGAAGCATTTTCTTCCTGACAGACTCTTAGGATACATTTTTATATATGATCCATTTAAGGTTGTTTCTTTGATCAAAAAACAAAGTGAGAAACATTTTGACTGAAGTAGAAAAACCGAGCTGCTTTCAAATCAGTATGTCACGGCAAAAAACAACGGCTGATGTGCTTTTCTGCCACGGTGACATCGCTTGAGAGGTCTTTACTTGTTGATTGTTTGAAAGTCTAGCCCCAGAGTAGCATGATTTGCACCACACAAACGGCCTCACAGTGTCAAGCGGGGTCATCACAATAAAAATCTTTTTGTCCGTCTTGCTCGGAGAGATTGCTGGAGTCACCTTCTCTAAAGAAACTCCCAAAAGATGTGTGGACAGATGCCTCAGTGGACCAGCTAAGCTGCTGCTAGCAGACATGGTCTATTATAAACCAAACAACAAGCCCTCAAACCTGAGCAGGCAAATTGGATGTTTGTTCCTGCCCACTGAAACAACCCATAGGAGCGTTACATGAGTTAGTGTCCCTAATGGCAGCAGGCGTATACCATACCATAATCATCCTGATTATAACAATAAACACCTCCTCTTGACAGCTTCCAGTGACGCCTAATCACCTTGCTGCTCCAGTATCGATCGGAGTTCACCTTCCACTAACGCATCCTAGAGTCTAAATCATAATAGAAAATTTGATTACATAATAATGACACGACTCTTGTTTAATCACCTCGCTGCCAGCCTCTCAACTTACACACACACACACACATCTACTGGTATGTGTGGTAATGAAAGCTGCAAGGTGAAAAGCACTTTATCAAATGAATGGCTGAAACACTGCAGACCATAGTTATTATCAGTCCAGGCTGGAGGCTGAGACTCCTGTGAAGACTGGGGTGCAGCTGAGAGTAATCTCTAACTGGGTTTAATTGCTAGGTGGAGAATGAGAGTGTGGAGGGGGGGATGATTGGGTGGGGTGGGGGGGGGGGGTGGGTGGGGGGGGGGTTGCCATATTTATGAAAGTAAACACGATACCTTGCTTCCATGCTGCCTCCTCACATGTGGTTTCCCAATCTCAGGTCATCTTCTCTGCATCTGTTCCTCATGAAGGAAACTGCTGGGGAATAAAGTATTAATTATGGCTGTGTGGTTGAATGGTGTCTGGGGGTATCTGCGTGGCAGCACATTTTAAGTTTTGCCCTTCATAATTCCTGTATGTTCGAGCTCAGACGCAGGACCGGGCATGTTTACGGTCTGAACTGATGCATTCAGGGCCTTGAGCAAACCCCCGAAGAAAGCCATACATCTGTATTCATGTATTCACAACACAACAATGACCCTCTCTGTGGCTCCGAGAGGGGATAACACCAGCTATGTGACATCCACACGGTGATCCATTTACTCCACCACACAAACATGTTGCTGCTGACCCCCCCTCCCCTTTCTCTCTCTGATCTTTTGGTTTGGGTGACTGGCACTGCACAACAGACAGACGTCGCCTCTGACTCTTGTACTGGTTGTATTATCTACATTGTGATAATACGGTCACTTGATATTTCATGGTTGTCCACATTGCATCATTCATGGCACCTGCAGAACACTGGGAAAAAACCCATTTCATTTCACTCACAGCTTTGTACGTTTCTATTATGGTAATTTTCAACTCTTGGTTTTTGTGTCGAATTTCCGGAAAGAACTTATCATCTGCAGACTTAACCATACATTGGATCACCATGTTTTTAGTTTTAATTTTAATCTCCTTTTGATGTGTTCTTCCACACGGGAGAGGTAGATTAATGCACAGTTATCAGTAAGAATTACAGGCAGACTCCTGCACACTGTCAGCCACACTTTCTTGTGGCTTACTAAGTAGAGCTGGCTGCTGTCAGAGATGAAGGGCCACTGTGAAGTTTTACATAGATGATCCTGCCTGAATTTTTTATGTTCCCATGCTACAATCTTTGAACACAGGATGTTTCCAAGTCAACTAATTCACTCAAGGCATCCATAGTCTGTAAAAATGCCTGAGCGGAAAGTTACCAAATAATGAAAATGAAAAATCAATACTTTGCAATATCCCATTCCCAGTTGCATTATACTAAATGTGTGTGTGTGACTCTGTTGCAGTGATTACTTAAATTGTATAATGAAGTCATCGAAGCAAACTTAACCCGAGCCAAGTTCTAAAATCGTTTTTGCTCGGCTCATAATTCAGAACTGCCTGGGTTGAACCCATTGCTCTGCATCTCCAAAGAGGAAAATATATTAAGGATTATAAATTGTGCAAATAACAAATGACAAAGCAGTTTTTGCATTAAAGTAACTTTGAGTATGAGACTGTGTGTGTGTGTGTGTGTGTGTGTGTGTGTGTGTGTGTGTGTGTGTGTGTGTGTGTGTGCGTGTGTGTGTGTGTGTGTGTGTGTGTGTCATTTCATATATTCTTCATTTCCTGTGAGGTGACTGGCAGGTGTGAAACAGGGAATGAAGTCAGGACATTTCTCTTCTTCTCTTTACGTAACCACGGTGGACAAGGCCGGTCTTTGTGAGCATTTCTCTGGTTGCCTTTGAAGCTAAGTTAACGTTGAAGTTAAGTTAATGTAGCTATGAAATAAGTTGTAAAGGGAGCTTCTTACTTATACATCAACATCAACAAATCAACCTTTGTTACCGATCACGATGTGAAATAATGATTTGTCTTCATTTGCTTGTTAAATCACATCATTTCTAGCTGGTTCCTGTGTTTGTGCCGTCGGTGTTTCAGCTCTAGTGCTGTCTGCAGCGTCAGTGTAGAGTGAGCATCTCTGCCCCACTTCCAGCCAGAAGTATCGGTGATGTAATGCTCATCCAGAGACAAATAAAGATATATGATATTACATCATCAGTGCCAAACCTGTGTAGAGAGCACACACATACGTGTATACTGTACACAACTACACACACACACACACAGACACACACACACACACATTTAGGAAAATTAGGCTTTTGCTGCTCAGGCTCCATTGTTGACATTCAGCAGCCTTTCACAACTTTTGAATGTGGTGCTAATTTGGCAACGATGGTGCCTTTTATCATTTAGCTGATGCTTTTCAATCATGTATAACACTCTGGGGGTGAAAATGAGTATCTCAGGATAGTCTAGAGGAGTTTCGTAAGTTGGTGGATTTTGGGGGGGGGGGAAATGAGGAAGCTTTCAATGTGTCTACACTCAGGGTGGGAATGACAAGACCAGGGTGCAGGAAGAAGCAATTATATCCCCTGAAGAGTTGTTTAACAGTTTTATAGGGCAACATCTATTTTCTCTATCCTCCATATCGACATCTGTCTGGGGAAAAGAGTGCGATTAGTTCTTCTAAAACACATCTCAATAAATTATGTTATGGCTCAGAAACCCACTGAATATGGTGAACAGAAGTGTTGAACTTGCAATTGTTGTCATACTGGTCTGAAGAAAGTATCAGTCTCTATTTTCAGGACGCGCTTCGGGCTATTAAATGTTCCTGACATGCTCTTACTTGTTTGCTACTTATGACATGTGTAAATCAGTCAGAATGCTTTCAGTGCTCAAATGTCAAAGTGTTTTTTATAATTAGACATCCTACAGTCTGTAATTAGAAAAATTTGTCAACACAACAGGATCAATAAATGAGAGATAAGATTTCTCAGCCTGCCAATGAAATCCTCGCTAAGTTATCCAAAGCATCACTGCACAAGTGGCTTTGTGCCTTTATTTTGCTGTCGTATCTTCATTTTCATTATTCTAATCAAAAATGTCATTTAGCAAATCATGGTATTTGTACAACAATGTTACGTTTTTTTTTATATTTCTCCTTCTCATCTAGGCCTTGGTTTTCTCTGCTTATCATTTCTGGTCCACAGCTGAAGGAGGAAATGAAGCACGGTCATGTGTTGTTCAGTTACACAAGTGATAAGGATGAATTTCCAGCTGCAAGTCCAGGACAGCAAATATTTACCTCCCCCTGCTAACAAGCGTGCCAAAGTGCAATTACACTCTATAACTTCCAAGAAATTGCACCTAATACCATATCTACTGACAAAGTTTACTGTCTGAGTATAATTCAGGTTAAAATATGCTCCCAAGAAGATGGGATAAAAATCGATACCAATTTTCCCACTTTATGTGTAATTAATTACTTTATGCCCGCTAAACATTTCCTGTTCTTGTTTGGCAGATTCCTTTTAAATTGACCATTGTGTCCGTAATAATTTTTTGGTAAATGGACATGAAAATATGAAAATATGAAAATTCAATTAATTATTCATTCAAAATAAAAATCCACATAAACCACGTAAAGCACTGTGAGGTAAATGAAGTAATTACACTTTAACTGGTAGATGAGTGAGTGAGCAGACAGCGCTTCCTCGCGCAGCTCAGATCGCCTCAGGTCACACAAATCAGCCAAGTAGCTTCCTCTCTGCTTAAGTGTCTGCTGCAGTTACAGTGGGCCAACATAAATCACAATATGCTGCACACACACACACACACGTGATCTGAGATGTTATTAATTATCACCTTGGGATTTGACATCAGACAGTCATTCGTGTGAGCTTCATCACAGCCTGCAATATATAAGATTTTCATCCCGGTTTATTGCAAACATATACAGCAGAACGTGTCCACCAGTCAGGAAGCACAGGAGCTTTGCTGAGCTATGTTAGAGATCCTTCTCTACTGTATAAAACACATTCACACATTGAATAGAAATTTGAAATGCATTTTGTGGTAAGTACAATAAGTCATTAGCAGTCATTTAGAAATATACACTATAGTGATGTTTCATAGGAATAGCTGGCATTTGTATAACCACCATTGGAAACGTTCCACCTGACACTGTGGCTGCAACACTGTTGTGTAACTCCTTATGGCCTCTAACTACCATCCCCAAAATAAGATCTGGCAGATATTCGCCCCTCCTCGATTCCCAGAGCGAATTTAAAAGTGTTGAATATATGAACTTTGGTTTTTGCTTTGTTTTGTTTTATTGTTAGTTTGTTACACGAGTATTGTATTCTTTGTTTTTATGGAAAATTGGATTATAAACTTGTAAATGATTTGGTTTGACCTCTTGATCCCTTTAGTATCCCCTCAAAAAGGTTAAAGCAATTACAAACTGAAACACCAATATCTGAATGTGTGTTTTAAGACTGCAAACTGGTGACAAATTAAAAAACATAAAGTGTCTTACTAAGGTAGTAGAATAGGAAGTAGAATATGATTAACATTGGTGGCACTATCATCTCGCAAGAGACCATGGCTGTGTTTCTTTAGAAGAAATACATATTAATGTCTCTCTCTATGCAGCTGCCAGTGGTCTTGCTGACACAGTCTGATCACATCACCTGAGGAACAACGGCTCATCATCATTTACAATTTCCAACCACGTTTACCAATGCCTGTCCGATACATGTAAGTCCTCACGTTTCAATACCAGCCCATTGAGAAGTCTTCCTTACATCTGTGCCACAACAATAAACCCTCCTTCAAAGTCGCTCGCTCTACAGATGCCGCAGAAGTGGGTGTTATTTGTTCAGCTGTACTGTACAATGCAGTGCACCTGTGTTTCTTGTTTCTTTGTGATACCTCGAACAAACCTTCGTGTATGTGTAATCATTTTACGATGTTACAAAAACGATCATTCTACAGTATGTCGTTCAGTTTCCTAAAGATTCAGCATGTGCACCATCAACATCCATTGTTGTACTGGAAAGACCAGCTCCAGTCATTTTCATCGGGGGTTCAAGGAAGTGCTTGAATTCCAATCAGAGTGATTGTCTGTGTTGGATTTATACCTTCTGTGCAGCCCGGCAGTGTTAATGTAATGTAATGTGTTAATGTAAGTGTTGGCTTTAAATGACCACATGGAACTTTTGGCAAAACTGAAAAAGGGGCCATGAAGGCAGGCAACCAGTTGAAACCAGTTTTCAGTTGTTTAGAAGATCCACTAATTGTTGAGTATCTTTAATTCATACGTGCAGCTCTCTGAAACTCTCTGCACTGGCAGCATCGCACTGAGTTGCGTGTCCTCATGTTGCCTTCTGCACACCACTGAGCTGTTTTTGTCTTCGAGTTCTCATCAGCGAGCCTAATCCAAAGGTTTGCCACTAATTGGATGTTTATTGACCCAAAGTTGGCGAATTCAAGTCGCTGCGCTTAAAAAATCCCACGACTGCTGCATCTAACGCGTCTGCCGTCAGCAATCATATGGTGTTCAAAGTTGCCTAAATCACATGTTTTGCCCGTTCTCGCATTTAGTAGAATAGAAATTAACTGCTGAGTCACTGTCTACAGGATCAAGGTGTGTGTAAACAGGAAGACGTATCTAATGGAGTGGCCACAATGTATATATACAGGGTAGAAACGCTTATCTGTTCTGACCCACCCAGGTTTTTTTCCCACAGAAAGAATTTTATAACTATATTCCTATGACGCATACAGCTTCTTATATAACATAGGTGTTAATGTATTGCAGCTTTTGTAACCAGTGAGAGTTATTGTTGCTTCTCACAATTACGTGTGAATGTCATCACTATTTAGCTGAATACCCTGTAATATTATTTCTTTTCACCGTGAATTAGGGACTACGAAAATTACAGGCTAGAGGTCTGCCTCACAGTTTTATGAACTTTAAGTGCTGATATTGATGGAAGGGTAATGGTAGTCCTCGGTCCTGAGTGTAAATAGTATCTAAGGTGATTATTCTTTTATCATGTGGGGGGAAAGGTGGAGAAGCAGTCGGAGGAAAAGATGGGATTCACGGAGGGCCACAGTGTGAAAAACACTGGATTACATTCATGGTACGTTTATGGTTTTTGCAACAGTTGGACTTTGAAAAACAAACTTCAGCACAAACTAAATCTAACATTATGTATAATACAAAGAGCTGATAAAATGCCATTAAACAGGAGAAATAAAAATTAAAGGATAAACTAGGTAGACTTACCCAAATGCTAAGAGAAATTTGTAAGTACCCCTTGTTCTTTCCCACCTTTGCTGTTTTAGTACTACGTGAATTCTGCATCAACCTCTGCACAGATTACAGTTTTCATCAATAAAGATTTATAATGTATCATATATACTGTAAGTGTGTTATAAGTTTTAATATACAGAACTATTAAAACACATGGACACATAATTCATTTAGGTTTTTCTAAAAAAAATTAAATGCTGCATGTGTGAAACTACAACTTTCAGAAAGGTCCATTATGACATTTTACCTTTATATTTTGCAAAACTGTTTATCTCTGTGTTTTGACTTGTGGCTACAGGTAAAAAGTAGAAAAACATTTTTTCTTATTACATTTGATTAATGTGCACCGTAACTGTAAAATAGAGCAAAGTAGAACAATATGTGGATTCCTATGCCTGTAGGACAACAACCTAGGGTACTGCATCTCCACTGTATTCTCTTCAGCTGAATATGTGATCTCAGGATCTGGCAGTGGTCCACAATTTGTTCAGCATCGCTCCACACTTGAGGACTCGCCGCCACAGAAAAGCAGAACAGCAATCTGAAAGTTGCTCTCCTTTGCTACAGTACATCTCCAATCAATCTGCCTGGCAGCTTCTCTGTTCGTGGTTAAGCAGCTGTTAAATTGTTTTGGTCAATTTATATCTGGAGGTGCTCGTTACGCAGAACGCCCCAGAAAGCTCTCTTGACACCCATGTTGAAGGGTTACGATTTTTTGATTTTCATCAGCGAGTTGTCCCCCCCCCCCCCACACACACCTCCACCGCACCCCACCCCACCCGCCTTTCTCCTCCCTCTTCCTCCACCCCCTCTTGCGTTTGGCCTCCTCTCTCTGGGAAGCTGAACATATAGCTGATATCTTTCAATCAAGAGCTCTCCTGTCCTTGCAATCACAGTGTCATTGTTCGTCTCATGTTGTGGAAAGCTCTTTTGACAGAGCGCTGTGATGAATCACCTGGCTGAGGCTTTTAGAAAGGAAGCCTTCAGATCCCATCGCCCTCTTTTTCATAGAGTTGGAAAAAAACAACATTCAATTCATTTCTCCTGCTCTTTCATGTCTCCTGACACTTTTTTCGTTTCGTACACACTGTGTTTTAAAAGTTATTCACTGCAAACCCTCCTTTTTTCTTCTCCCTGGGCTTCGCAAAGCAAATATCTGGCGGGTTTAGTTCATAAAGGAAGCGCTTTTACTTGCTTAAGGTGCTGACGGCAAGGCAAACTCTGTTATGTTGGAGGCTTAGAAAAACAAAACTTTGCAGGCTAAGTCTCAGCCGCCAAATTAAGTGGCAGAGTCTTCTAATTCTTTCCTGCTCACGCTGTGGAAAATGAATCCCCTCACTCTTTTGTCCGGTAAGCTGCAGCAATGTAGTGAAACTTGTGCACTTTTTCAGGTTTGTTATGAAATTCTGCTGTTTTTTGCCTCTTATATCAACTCCTAAAAGTGAAAAAGGGACAAATATAAACTTGCAGGAGCAGCATGTGAGCACATGATCAGGTCCAGGGTGAGTGTTTTTCAAAAGGCTGAACACATCATAGAAGAAACCGACTGTGGGAGCAGTGCAAATGACACTCCCTTAAACCAGCAAAAGAGAGTGATTTAGAGCACCTGTGATTTCACTACAAGAAAGCACAATGTGCTTTCAAAGCCTGTCAGTGATCACTCATTTGCTGCAACAAGCTGACTATAAATTCTGTTAAACATGTTCAGCATACATCAATATTTAAATCATGACAAGCGGCGCGTTGGGAGGAGCATTCTGCCGAGATTAGAAAGCATCTTGTTTCATTTGTTACATGTAGCAGCACTATCACATGGGTTGGGTAAAGGTGAGGGATGTCACGCAAAAGCCAAAGGGAATTTATAGATCCAGACACATTGTTCCTGCCAGCTGTGCAGCAATCACTCTGCCCAATCCCCCAAATGCAGACATAACAAGCTTCCTGAGTGATGGGATACAAACTTTTGGACTGTCTTAACCTTAACCAAACACTGCAAACTTCAGTGACACACAGATCAAACCATATAAATACTCATATATTTATACATGAAGAAATTCCTGACCACACCAAACACTACAGTGATCTGCCAAACACCTCAGGGCATGGCTTTTTGTGCACTACACTACCAAGCAATTAAAACACCTTATTGCAGCTGTATACAGTGCAGGGAAATTAAAACGTGTTCTTGATTAATGTTGTTTGGAAAGAGTGCAAGCGCGGTACTGCATACACAACACAAAACTGGATATTGAACAAATGTCAGTTCGTGAGAGTTGAAAGGTCGGAAGTTTTCTTAAGACCACTTTTAAAACATGACTTTGAAAAGAGTTTTAGAAGAGTCTTTTCCTATTTCTTGCAGCCCGAGATGTCATGAATACGGGGCATGTTTCAACATTTCAACAAGGAACATTGTTATTTTGTCCCAATTATTTTTTAGAGGCTCTTTCATGGTGATACTGAATGAAGCAATCTGCACAATTAAGGCACAGAAGCTTCAGCAATGTGAAGTTCGGAGAAATGGACAAACCCTTTGCTGTCTGCAGCGAGAGGCCTGACACCTGGGCAAACAGTGCAGCCCAATGATCTGTCATCAGCTATGGAAACCAGCATCAACCTGGTCGCTTTTGTCAGCACACAAAAGAAAATGCCTCAAATTAATTTAGCACTCTGCATTCATCTTCTGTTGAAGCTTAGGCCTTATCTAAGCTTGCAAAACAGCAAGGGGCTCATGGGGCTTCATGTAAGAATTTTGGCTCATAGGTGAAGCCAAACACTGTTAAGACGTGACATGTTGTCTGTTCAGTGAAGTATGTGTATCCTGTTAATTCAGACAGTTGGTAATACCTGGGATCTACGAAGCCCTTAGATGTACTTCTGTCTGTAGCCTCCTTTTCTGATCCCTTTTACTCAGCCTTTCTTCCACAATGCCAGACCTCTTGAGGACATACAAGATAATTGTCCCTCAGCCTCCTCTCGCTCCCACAGACAGCTTCAAACAGAGCAATGCCAATTCGTGATTATGCCGAGCAGTGCTGGTGATGACTCCTAAAGCGTTCGATGATGACGTCGAGCTCTGCGGCCGCCGTCTTGGCGGGGCATTGCTCAGAGGTGAAGTAATTCGTCAAAGCGTCTGGAATGCAAATGATTAACATCGTTTGACTTTTGGACACAGACATGTGAAGTAGCTTGTCACCTTGCTCTGGATGTATATGACAGCAAATTAATGTTATGCAACCTTTTTCCAAATGTCATCTGTTCTTCAGAATGCAAAATCCAATCCTGTTATGTCAAAAGACCAGTAATCCACACCTTGTATGTGGTAGAAGATGTTGCTTGTAAAACTAGATTGTAAATGTTTTTTGCGCTAATTCTATGAAGAGCAGTGCATACAATTGAAATTAATGTACCTATGCCACATCTATCTCTGACTGCAACTAGCAAGCTCAAAGTGCAGGGAGGTGTCCTCAACTGCACGTCGTCTTTATAAACTTAAATAACAGGTGAGAAAGGCACTTGCATTGAAGCGGGAGATCGCTGACAGTTGTCGGGCACAGCCTTTTTTTTCCAGAAGCTAACTCTATGGGATTAGGGTCATGCCTTCCTTAGAGCTTAAAGCTCAAAGCAGGTCTCATCATACATATATAAAGCCTCAAGGTCAAGTATAAGAAATCTATATAGGAAACACCTTTTATGAGCAAAACTCTTTCCAATTAAATCTCGCAAAATTCACAATGTTCATCCATCCAGTTCATGTATCCTAAAACCCTAGGTATAAAAAAAAGGGCAGATTTCACACACAGAAACAGAAATGTGCTTAAGGACTCATAGCAATACCATCAAATCCATATATTTTCTGTTTTTCTATTTATACTATTTGAAATGTACTTTTTCTCTGGATTTGTTATTGTTATAAGTCTCTTAGTTTGTTAATCAGCAGCATCAGCACAAAATTCTGAATGATGATTTCTATGGGGTGGTCACAGACTTTTTATCTCATAATTTTGACTTCTTATGTCAACATTCGGACTTGATGAGCTTCCCTAATTCCATTATTTGTAAAATAAAATAATAACATAATAGTGGTGGGCAGCAAACAGTTGGATCTGAAGTGGCCGCTATGGTGACCAGAGGTTTGGTGATACTACTGGTGACGAACTCTGTTTCTGTCGCCTCGATCGTGCAACCAGATCCGATGATGTGACACTATGACACCTCTGCGATGCATTTGCAGGTATGATTTGGTGTAAGAAAAAGCTTTTCTGGAGTAACCGGAAGACTATTGTGAGAAGGAGATGACAATGCTGATTATTTATAAACGGCAAATTCCAGGGAGAAATCTTAAAGGCAGATATCTCAAAGCCTGTGTAAATAAAATCTAAACTATTTGAATAGTTAGGTATGGTCAGGGATTAGTAAGAGAATATGTATCTATATAATTAGCATTTCCAGACAACATCATGCCAACCAAATGTTAATTTGTGCTGCTTTCACTGTTTTCATGCCTTCACTGCACATCAAACCTGTAGCTACGAATGCATAGATACAGTGTTTATTGCTGGTATTACTACTATAGATTGCCACAAAGTGCTGCACAAAAGCAGTAACCTGAGTGACATTTCCATGGTAACGCCGTGTGGCTTGGCTGCAATCAGTGCAGCACAGCTACGGCTGTCACACAAAGCCATTCACACAGTCAAATGACGAGAGACCTTGAGAGTAAGACGGAAGGAGAGCCAGTGCGACAGAGCCTTTTCTTCTTAGCAGTGCATTATAAGGCATGCTGCTCAGACTTGATCGCGCACCAGAGGAACTCATCTTAAGCTCTTTAAACTAGCCAGTAATCCACCAATATGTGCAATGTGACATGAATATTTTGGCTGGAAAGGAGGGCATGCTACTGCATTGCATTCAGGTCACCTAATTCCTTGTCAGTGTTATCCATCCCACATCCATGTTATTATTCTTAACAATACTTGCTTTCAGATCAAGCACTTAAAGCGGAGTTAGTGTATCATCTGGATTTATTTGAATGGCAGGAGAATTTGGCAAACAAATCGACACGCAATGCCAGATACAAGTTAAAAAAAATGTTTTCACAATGACATATGTCTTTTACTTACTGCTCATTGCATCATATACTTCTGCTACTGAACCTAAAGATTAAATATTTAGACACATCTCAGCCAGTTGATCCATACCTACTTAATATTTGTAGAAGAATCAGGCCGATGGTTTGTACCTAAATGCACCTAAGTAATTTAGAGCAGGCTCTTATCCACAGCTCAGCATAAAGTCTGAAATAGTGACTATGTTTTGTAGACACAGAAGAATAAGAACAAGAATTTGTGTTTGCATTGCAATGTTTGCAGTGTTTGCATTTTGCTGAGGTGCCAATCCACAGGTACTTAAACTGGCTATTACTGAACTTAGGGAACTGAATTAACTTTATATTAGGATTAGGCTAAGGCAACAAAAATAAAAGCACATAAAATAATGCACATTTACCATGTGTGGTTTATTCACTTTAAATAAGACTCGCAGAAAAAAGTGCAAAAGGTATCCACGTCTGTCTGAGACAAAAAGCAGAAACAAATCAATACCGAATGTTGATTCTCAGTGTGATGCGCAGTACTGGTGCATCCCAGACGTCATTTACTCAATGTAACATTTTACTTAGCTTTAATGCTTAAAATGTCGACCACATTTTACTATGTAAGTAAACTGCACTTTAATGTGTGAACTAAAATCTGCTAATGCACATCATATACACACAAGGTCTGTTCAATACGATGTTATTTTGTTAAAGAGGGCAATCTATTCATGAAAATGTAAAACTGTTCAGGCTTAATGAAGGCGTCTAAACACATCTGTCATATTTGTTTCTTTGATAGTATGTACATTTTATAATTGGCTGACATCTTGGCTTCACTGTGGTACTACATTAGTAGAACAAGCCTTAATTAAAAAAAAGCTCAAAAATGACAAATGTGTCTTTCCCAGGTTTTCTTAAATCGAGCCAGAAGATGAACAATAAACTTTGTCAGTCCACTAGTCTCATGGCTGGCTTCCCTGCAGGTTTCCTTTCAGCAACAGGTTAGCCACCAGGGCAGATTAAGCCCTCTCCCATCCCCAATCATCCCAATCATAGCAGCAGGCTGTATAGAGCCCATGTTGGGTTTTGCCTGTTGAATAGTGGCTTATGGCAGCTAAAGACCTCTAGAGGGGAATCCTGAGTGGATTATTCTCACGTTGTCCATGAAGTGGGAAATCAAAACAGTCTTGAGCATTAGGGGATGATCTCAAACATCCAGCATTCCCCCACATGAACACACACACACACACACACACAGAGCTACACTCATTTGCAAACATGCACAATTACACACTCCCACAGACACACATAGGCATGTAAAGCATTAAGCATAGTGGACACTCCCAACCCTAGTACCCATTGACACCCAGGGTTTTTTGATACCCAAGCATAGACATCTAACAAGGGCCAACTCCACACAGAGCGGATTAGTGTAAGTCGGACTGATAATGAAATCATGGGCTGAGTAGCTCTTGTGAGGATTTTATACAAAAGAGGCCTGAATTACTTTGTCTTTTATTTTTTCAGATCCTTTATTCTCTATGGTGAGAACATTAAGAACAGTATGAATTCTGCAACGCATGTCACCCTGTGGCCCCTCGTCCTTCTTTGCAGGGATCCCCAACATTTCCACTGTCCAACAAGAAAGTGCCTACCCTGCTCTCATCTGCAGCGGAACACATCGTCATGGCATTAATCTGCTGTAAGGCCTGCATCCTCTTTCACCAGACAAATTTCTGCTGGGATTACAAACACGATCAGCGTTTTCCTGCATAAATAGATTACTGCATGAACTGGATACAAGTGGGCCGTGTCATGGTGAATAATAAAGTTTCACTGTGGATCTCTAAATTATCGAAGAAATTTGAAGATTCATGTCTTCACCTCTTCTGTTCCAGTAGCTGTGAGCGTGTGAGCTCATATGTAGCATGTTAAGTTGATTGCTCTATAAACTGGGTGGGGTTCATATAAAATTTTATTAACATAATATCAATTTGATTGTATATTATGCAAAGAACAACATAGCTAAATTGTTGGGAAATACAAAACTACAAAGGCTGTATTATTAGTATTTAAAAATGGTTTAAATTAGTATTATAAATACAATAGTTTCTCAATTCACAGCGCAATTTGAAGACTTTAATGTTCAACAGTGTACAACATTTTCTATCCAGGGATTATGCCCTTAAAGTTAGAAATATTAAATCCACACTACTACTGTTCAAAGCAAAGTCAAATGTGATTTGGTTTGAGAAAAGAAGGAATGAGTTGATTTACAGAAATCATGTTTACAGAAATGTGATGTTCTTATGACATTATTTTATGTTTTATTCTGTGTTATGTAGCATTTCCTTGGTGCATCACGTCATGTTATCTTATTTCGCGTGTTACGTAACGTTATGTTACTGTTATGTTATGTTAGTGACACTGTTGTACTTGCATTCTGTGTTTCTCACGCAGAGCATTAGAAGCAACATATTTACACAGACACTTTATTAGAAGCTAAACTACATATGGTGGAACACCATTCAGGACCTGTCCACCCACACCATCACATCATCAAAGGAGGATTTTCAATCTTAGGAAGTTATCTTTTAGTATTCACAATTGGAGTGAGTCATGCACAAACACCCTCTCAACTCGCTTTGAGGCAACACAAGCTTAAACAATGCTTTTAAAAAGATGGTTGCATTTTTGTTTGGCAAACACTGGGAGACATTTGTCAATGACTTAGCCTTCTTTACTTTTGGTCGGACAATAAAGATTTCCTATGCCAAGTCACAATCCCTGTGAAACTGACCTATAGCTCATGCACAAAAAAGCTAGGGGAGAAATGTAGGTCAAAAGCTAATTATGTGGTCTGGCAAGTGGGGCTTATATCAAGATATTTCACAAGGACTTCCACAGATCTGCCTGCACATGCTTGCTCAAGATATGTACCATGTGATCAGCTAGGCTATTGTTTGTTTGGGTATGCGATACAGTCACACCTTCACCTCAAGAACTTAATGGTCTTCAAAAGCCAAAGTCCAAATGTCAGTGCTGGCTGTCACGATGCTTTTTGTTGACTTAAATCAAAGAGTGAGTGCAACAACAAGAACGATATTTGTCAAATCCATCCCTCATAGAAGGTCTAACAGAAGAGCGGTAATTTAGGGATCAGGAAGGGAGAGTCACCTGTTGAGAGAGAGGGGGTAAACTGTGTCTGCAGGCCTTCCCAGCATGCCTCTGTTCACAGCCAGGAAGTACAGTTTCAGGGCTTAATGTTGCATTCCACAAGTTGCCTCGACTGTGATCTCACAGGAATGCTGCTCTCAAAGTGTGTGAGATTAATATTTAACACAGCATTGGTTGACAATGCAGCGCAGTCTGTGGCTTGCATCGGCTGTGTTTTCTTAAGCGCTCTCCTGCCACCGTTATCGGGTTCTTGTTTGCAACAAAGCGTTTGAGGGCTGTGTCAGGTGATTGATGTACAGGTGGGCGTTGTTGTCCGAGTGTTTTATTATCTGCAGTGTTAAACAAAAAAAAAAATAGTAAGTAACCAAAGTGATAATATAATCACAATATAAACATAATTTTATAAATTCACTTCTTGGCAACAAAAGCTAATTTTATTTATTGAGAGTAACATACTCATAACCCGAACCTGCATCAATCTGAAAACAAACTGACCACTTACTGTATCCATATGATTTCTATATGATAAATGACGAATAATAATATACTATGTACCATTACAGTAGGAATCAAGTGTCTTTATATTATTCTACTGTTTGTCTCAATAGTTTCCAGTGCAGTTGATTGTATTAATAGTATTTGAAAATACTATTTATTATTTAGTCCAGTGAAAAAATAAGTAGTAATGCTTTTAAATTCTATGGAGGGGATGATAAAAGAGCATTCTCTATCACTGTAACATCAAATCTGTCGGTGTCTATTGCAACATCCTTCAGTGTGTGTGTGTGTGTGTGTGTGATTCATACACTGACATTGTCCTGTATGTCCATGTTTCTAAAATGAAATGCTGCAGAGCCTGTTTAAGACATCCACTACAAGGTATTTACTTAAATCAAGAGCAATCTGGGCCCTTGTCAGATCCACATATTGCTATAGCAACAACAGCCTGGCCATTGAGATATGAACAATGTGATGGAGCAGATGAAGAGACGCAGGAGAGATGGGAAACTTCAGCTATAATGAAGATGTATTGGGTGTCTCCTCCAGTTCTGTTGTACATCATTCAAACGGCAATTCTTTTGTTCTCTTCAGTATGGCGTGTTCCACAAATTCATAAGGAATGATCTAGATTCACCATTGCATTGTTATTACAAAACTAGATCATAATTGTTAGCCTATATAATATAAATAATTGTCTCAATTTAGATTTAAAAAACTGTAGAGGTGTAGCTTCTGCTTATACTATGTTCATCAATAATGTTCAATCAGATAGAGATAATTATACTAGTTAATTTATGTATTTACAATAATGATTATATAATTGATTAATTGCCTGATTTCTTCACTCTACAGACTATGTAGCATTATATCCTCTGTACTGTTCAGTACTTAAGACACAAATAAAAACACATCTTTGACAGGAAGCAGTATTAACTGCATATTAATATCCAGTTACAGACATCCTGCTGTCTATAGTTTGGTTCTAGTTTAGATCTATTTTCACATGCAAAACTGTTAATAATAGTAATAAATGTAATCAATAAAAACAGAAATGTGAGATTTAAAACAAAAAGGCAAGAAAACCAAAAAACAGTTTGTAGGTAAAGAATATGGAGACTCTCAGGAAGCAGAAAAAAAAACTGTTGGGCAAACATAACTCCCTCAGAGCGATCATTGCACTGATTGGGTGACAAAGATGAAAAAGGCCTTTTCAATAGCTCAAACTAATTTTGTGCCTTTGCTCACACCGGCTGTTGCCCTGGGTGCGTGTGAAATGCTTGGCGTGGACAAAGTAAACCACGGCCGGTGCCCATGCTCCATTGTCCTCAAAGCCTCCTAAAGAGGTCTCTTCACAGGTCCAGCAAACACACTCTCCAGACTCTTGGCATATCTCTGAAGATCCTCCTTTTGTGTGAGGTAACACATTACTCTCTCAAGGAGAGGAACAGGGGAAACAAGGCAGCACTAGTGAAAAGGCTTAAGTATCTCACCCCCACCCCTGTCAGACCTCCTCTCCTCCTTGCCGGATGATAATTGGGACTGAAACACTTTTTTTTGGCCCAAGCCTAATTCAGTGAGTAAATTGCAACA